>NC_092242.1:59598519-59603519 GCF_036320965.1 Panulirus ornatus
GCAGATGTAGGATAGTGGCCTAAATAATCTGGAGCCCGCGAATAATCAAGGACCTGCGAATGATCAGGAGTCCGCGAATAATCAAGGACCCGCCAATAATTAGAGGACTCGCGAATAATGAGGGACTCTCGAATGATTAAGAGCCGCGAATGACTAGGTTTTTGCCTCACTCTTGCCTCTCTCTCTCTCTCTCTCTCTCTCTCTCTCTCTCTCTCTCTCTCTCTCTCTCTCTCTCTCTCTCTCTCTCACACACAACCTACTAAGTTTATCGATCTCTTTGGAGCTCTCATGAGGTACCATCTGCCTCCTCGCTCCTCATAATCTGCCTCTCTTTATCATCCTGGGTTTTTAACATTTTTCCCTCCACGTTCCTTGCTTCCTTTCCTCCCTCCGTTGATCTTCACTATTCTTTTCCCCTGTGTCTTGCCCCTCCCGTTCTTCTCGTGTCTTTCCATTTCGCTTCTCTGTTTCTTTCTTTTTACTTCCTTCTCTCCATGCATGATTCAGTGCCTTCCTGCTTCTACTTTTGTCTTCGTCTGTTTTATTCCCGCGTCCACAATCGTTCCTTTCTGCTACCCTCCCTCCTTCGCTCCCTCCCTCCCCTCGTGGAGTTTTTACTTTGCCCATTCTTACATTCTCTTTTCCTCTCGTCCTTCGTTTTGGGAAGCCCTTCTTTAAAGCCATCCCTGTGAGGTTCTCAAGGCCGGCCTGTCATGTCTCCTCCCACAGGATACCTCCCTCCTTTCATGTACACACACACACACACACACACACACACACACACACACACACACACACACACACACACCGAGCGACCTCACAGGACATCGACCAGACCACCGTCGCTGTCGCCTTCACCTCCTCACCCACAGACATCCACTTACCTCAGAACCTTCGCCACAGACGTCAGGTTACCATAGGTTCTGTAGCGATAAAACAGCAGGCCAGTCAGGATCGTTATCTCTCTCACCGCAGATAACCAATCAGCGTAGATCCTGTCACCACAGACAGGCCCGTCGGCGTCAATCCCCACACCCATAAGACATCCAATCAGCATAGATCGCTTCACTACAGACAGCCAGTGAACACAGTCCTAGTTATCTGTAACCATCCTGTCGCTATAGGTTTTACCCCCATCACCCACACACCCCCGTCAACACAGTGATCATGAGGTATCATCTTCTCCTGCCTCTTACCCCCCTTGAACACGACGACGACGCACCCCCGTTGAGTACGCCGGCACGACCCTTGACCACGACGACGGTACGGTCCTAGAGCACGACGACGCGCGCCCTCTCTTGAGTACGTGGCCACGACCCTTGACCACGACGACGGTACGCTCCTAGAACACGACGACGCGCGCCCTCTCTTGAGTACGTGGCCACGACCCTTGACCACGACGACGGTACGCTCCTAGAACACGACGACGCGCGCCATCTATTGAGTACGTGGCCACGACCCTTGACCACGACGACGGTACGGACCTAGAACAAGACGACGCGCGCCCTCTCTTGAGTACGTGGCCACGACCCTTGACCACGACGACGGTACGGTCCTAGAACACGACGACGCGCGCCCTCTCTTGAGTACGTGGCCACGACCCTTGACTACGACGTTGCGGCCCTTGACCACGACGTTGCGACCTTTGACCACGACGTTGCGACGTTTGACCATGACGTTGCGACCCTTGTCGACGATAGTATGACCCTAGAATATGACGGTACGACCATTAGGGATGATGGCCAAGCCTTTTAACACGACGGTTTATTGGCACTTGATTAACTTACCCAAACCCTTTGAGATACAGCTTCTGTGTTCGTCAAGCAAGGAATCAAGTGCAGTTGTCTCCTCTCATTCACGTTCGCACAAAGTTTAAACTCCGTTCTTCCTGCTGAGTCGATGTGTTTGTCAATGTGTTTGTGGTGGATCATATATAACCCGTATATAACCATCGACCTGACCCATTGTCGCAGGTTGTCTCGATCGCTTTGCAAGACCTTGCATCGCTGAATGGTCCTCCGCCAAGCCACGAGAACCATCTTGAAGTACATCATTCACAAAGCGTAAAACTTTTACTGGGGTACCCAGGGCTATCACCTGAGGGACGCCACATCAATAAGCTTCCACGACTTGTCTCAAAATTCTCGAAAAGTACATTTCTGCAGTTTTGTTCTTCACTGTTCCCTTCATCGTAAATATGTTCGGTTCATCTCGGGGTGTATTATTCGTGTGTTTGTCTGACGCTGAGTTTTCTGTGATATATCTTTTGTGGGATGTTGTGAGGAGCTCTTTCGTCGTCCCCGGTGGAGCTGCCCGCCTCTCTCTCTCTCTCTCTCTCTCTCTCTCTCTCTCTCTCTCTCTCTCTCTCTCTCTCTCTCTCTCTCTCAGTCCATGGTGGTTATCACAATCGAGTTTCCTATCTTTTGCCTTCCAGGTTTGTGTATATATATGAATATGTACATGTGTATATATGTATATGTCTGTGTGTGTATATGTATGTATATGTTGAAATGTATATGTATGTATATGTGCGTATATATATATATATATATATATATATATATATATATATATATATATATATATATATATATATGTATATATATATATATGTTTATATGAGTGGATGGGCCATTCTTCGTCTGTTTCCCGGAGCTACCTCGCTGATGCGGGAAACAGCGATTAAGTATAATATATATGTATGTATATATATATATATATATATATATATATATATATATATATATATATATATATATATATATATATATATATATATGATTCCCAACACTTTCATAAGCCTCGATGAGTTAGACACCTCACAGGCTAGCTCAAGCTGTTCATTAAGGTAAAGAATTCTGGTTCTGAATTTCAGTTCTCAATTTCAAAAAATATATTATCCTTATTAACCGTAGTGTTGAGATATGCTTCCGTTACAGTAGTACCAGTTTCAACCAGGCAATAGCCAGTCACCGCATTCTCTTCTCTGTCTCTCTCTCTCTCTCTCTCTCTCTCTCTCTCTCTCTCTCTCTCTCTCTCTCTCTCTCTCTCTCTCTCTCTCTCTCTTGGCATAAAATCCTTCCCCTTACGGACACGGCAGCTCCAGTGCTCTGTCTGGTGCAGTGATTCCAAGCCTCTTTGAGGCGGTGGCCCAATAGACACAACGCTTAGGGGAAACAAAACAACAGAATTGAAAACCATAAACATTCTAAGATGACCGTGTGAATATAATGCAATGTCACATAGAGTATATAATGCAATGTCACATAGAGTATATAATGCAATGTCACATAGAGTATATAATGCAATGTCACATAGAGTATATAATGCAATGTCACATAGAGTATATAATGTCACATAGAATCATCATTGGCCTCACTCAGGGATATTCACCACGCCTGGCAGCAGTAGGCTATGACCCTTCCACTTGGGGAACCAGCGGGTTACTAGTGTATCTGGAAACTACTGTAGACCAGACGGTGGTGTGGTTTACCTTAGACGGTAAATGAGTCTGCGGAAGGTCACGAGCCCTCAGAGAGGTTTCTGTACTTGTAAATGATGTATATATATTTTTTCACATCGTTTGAGTCCAACGTATTAAGATCACTATTGTTCATGGTGGGTTTGCGGTAGGATCCTCGAGGAGGACGGAGCGATGTTGTGCAACGCTTGAGCACGACGGCACGATCATGCCCAGGCGCAGCCCTTGAGGATCAACCTCACCTGGAAACTTAGTTGCCATCCTGGACCTGACTAGGACGCCTAGTGGCAGCGCTAGACTACAGTTTTTTTTCCCTCCCTGGGAAGCATAGTCGTAGCCCCAGACTGAGTACGACGGTGCGACCCTTGAACACGACGGTAAGACTCTTGGGTATGATGGACCCTGGTCTTTGATCAGACCCTTACGGGTCAGATCAAAGACCGGACCATCATACACGAGGTTCGTACCGCAGCAGGGCTCAAGGGTCGTCATATGTATATGTTCTAACTCGTTACAATAGTGGGTGTTCAGTTTTCTTAAGCATCCGTGGCTGAACCCCATGGGAGCGGGAAGGGTTCATCTCTCCAGTCATCCACTGAAAGGTTCACAGACTCAGTCATCAATGGAAAGCCTCAGAAACCTCAACCACTAATAGAAAAAAAAAAAACGAACCATCATCAGTGAAAAGGTTTGGTTACGTCAATCATCGGTTGTATCATTCATGAACTGGAGGTTTAGTAAACTCATTTTCAAGGGCCAGTAGAAAAGCTAAAAGAAAGGCTAAGTAATCTCTCATCAGTGGAAAGGCTCAGTAGCCTCGGTCATCAATAAAGAAAAGGTCCAGTAATCTAAATTATGAAGAGAAAGGTTTAGTTATTTGAAGCATCAAATGGAACGGGTCAGAAGTCTCAGCCATCAAAAGAAAGGTCCAGTAACGTCAGTCATCCACAGGTAGGTTCAAATAGCTCGTTCACGAATGAAATGGTTCAGAAGCCTCAGCCGTCAATAGCAATATCCACAAGTGTCAGTAATCTACATGGCCATAGATAAACTGAAAGCCATTATTTGCCACGGGACAAAATCGTTTTTAGACCCTCAGTGAGGTCGACGTATTCACACAAATCACTATTTCAATAGTGGTCACTTAGGTTAATACGGCGCACGTGTGAGTGATTTTCCGGGCATCGAATCCCCTCGAGCCCAAACCCTTTGTTGCTGACGGCGTCCTAAACCGGTGCGCCAGAGTCGTGGAAATGTGGAGTTTCTTTGGTGTGTGGTTGGTTGTCGGGGGCCTCCTGTTCTTGTTGGGGGTTTGTGGTCGTGCGCGCCTAGCTGGCTGCCCTCCTCCCTCCCTCCTTCCCAACACCGGCAGCGCCTCCTGCAGGAGACAACCAGCTTTAAAACTATTCTTTGTAGTGGTTTTATTAAGCCGGTGAGTGGCGGGGTGGTGCTTGAGGAGCGCCCTTGGTTATACCTGTGTGTTATATCCATACTCTTGGGACGATTTATATATATATAT
>NC_092242.1:59608519-59693519 GCF_036320965.1 Panulirus ornatus
ACTTAACGTTTCTTTACTTAGGTGATAACTCTCTCTCTCTCTCTCTCTCTCTCTCTCTCTCTCTCTCTCTCTCTCTCTCTCTCTCTCTCTCTCTCTCTCTCTCATCCTTCTCTGTGGTATTTCTTCCTCGAAAATCCTTAATTTGTTTGTGTCAGTCGTTCACATTATGTTCAAAGGCTTAGTTTGATGAAACAGGCAACACCCCCCTGAGCATTCCATCTGGATCATCTGTTCCTCCTTCCCTAACTTGCATTTTCCTCCTCAGTCTGGCGTAGTGAAATGTTACATTGTCATCATTCAGGGATCCTCACTTGTGCAACATGGGCCAATGGGAACTGAAGACCCTCAGCATCTTGACCAGAGGCAAGGCAGGCAGTCCTGTGTATAGCTTATGCTGCTGGTGTTATTGTGTCGCTCCCTGTACGTGGCGTCGTAGTGCTGGTGTTATGTTAAGTGGCGTTGTAGTGCTGGTGTTATGTTACGTGGCGTTATAGTGCTGGTGTTATGTTACGTGGCGTTATAGTGCTGGTGTTATGTTACGTGGCGTTATAGTGCTGGTGTTATGTTACGTGGCGTTATAGTGCTGGTGTTATGTTACGTGGCGTTATAGTGCTGGTGTTGCAGGTGTTACGTGGCGTTATAGTGCTGGTGTTACAAGTGTTACGTGGCGTTATAGTGCTGGTGTTATGTTACGTGGCGTTATAGTGCTGGTGTTACAAGTGTTACGTGGCGTTATAGTGCTGGTGTAACAAGTGTTACGTGGCGTTATAGTGCTGGTGTTACAAGTGTTACGTGGCGTTATAGTGCTGGTGTTCCAAGTGTTACGTGGCGTTATAGTGCTGGTGTTACAAGTGTTACGTGGCGTTATAGTGCTGGTGTTACAAGTGTTACGTGGCGTTATAGCGCTGGTGTTACAAGTGTTACGTGGCGTTATAGTGCTGGTGTTACAAGTGTTACGTGGCGTTATAGTGCTGGTGTTCCAAGTGTTACGTGGCGTTATAGTACTGGTGTTACAAGTGTTACGTGACGTTATAGTGCTGGTGTTACAAGTGTTACGTGGGGTTATAGTGCTGGTGTTCCAAGTGTTACGTGGCGTTATAGTGCTGGTGTTACAGGTGTTACGTGGCGTTATAGTGCTGGTGTTACAAGTGTTACGTGTCGTTATAGTGCTGGTGTTACAAGTGTTACGTGGCGTTATAGTGCTGGTGTTACAAGTGTTACGTGGGGTTATAGTGCTGGTGTTCCCAGTGTTACGTGGCGTTATAGCGCTGGTGTTACAAGTGTTACGTGGCGTTATAGTGCTGGTGTTACAAGTGTTACGTGGCGTTATAGTGCTGGTGTTACAAGTGTTACGTGGGGTTATAGTGCTGGTGTTCCAAGTGTTACGTGGCGTTATAGTACTGGTGTTACAAGTGTTACGTGGCGTTATAGTGCTGGTGTTACAAGTGTTACGTGTGGTTATAGTGCTGGTGTTACCAGTGCTACGTGGCGTTATAGTGCTGGTGTTACCAGTGCTACGTGGGGTTATAGTGCTGGTGTTATAAGTGTTACGTGTGGTTATAGTGCTGGTGTTACCAGTGCTACGTGGCGTTATAGTGCTGGTGTTGTGAGGGCCATAGTGTCTTTGGTAGGGTGTTGGATGACATGGTCAGTCGTTCACAGGCTGTGGCCAACCTCGCTGTGGTCCAGGATGTTGTCCGGCACAGCAGTTTTTATAATTGGATGGTTAAGAAGAGATGAGACAAGGGGGGGTGGCGTTGGACAAGGGTAAGCAAGGGACACGGGAGTGATGCAATGGAAAATGAACATTTGGGTCGGGTATGGGCCGACTGTCGCGTCCAAGGATTCGAACTCACGTGTTCATGTGTGTGTGTGTGTGTGTGTGTGTGTGTGTGTCTTCTGCCATCCCGGTACGATAGCCAACTAACCCTAAGGACTTCGAGTGATCTTCCTGCGTCTCATACACGACCTTAAGTGCTGAATGTATTTCAAGAACTGAACAAGACGTGTCCCGGAACTTACGTTGATTTATGAACAGAAGAGACCTCAAGTCACGGACGTATTCAAGGTACACTAAAAACATTTTGATGTTGTTCATGCAGTACCTGTAAAGTATTAAGTGTTGCTGTCCTTGTAAAACCTGTCTGCCCGGTGTGAGTGCGTGTGCTGGAGGGTTTCGTGAAGGTTAAATGTGAGCGTCCCAGTTTTGGCCAGGAGAGAGAGAGAGAGAGAGAGAGAGAGAGAGAGAGAGAGAGAGAGAGAGAGAGAGAGAGAGAGAGAGAGTGTCCCATGTCGTGTCTGGCACCTCCCTCTCCCTCCACACACCTGCTGATGGTGTTCCTCAAGTGTGTGTGTTGCGTGTGTGTGTGTGTGTGTGTGTGTGTGTGTGTGTGTGTGTGTGTGTGTGTGTGTGTGTCGTCTTACCTCTCTGACCGTTTACGTTGAGGGTTGTAAGAAAGCGAGAGGAATTTACGATAGTAGCAGCTAATTACGATGACTTTACAACTAGGTCATTGTGTCTCGTGGCGGCGATAGATCGATGCACGTCATAATGGGGCTGACTGGGGGGATGCTGTGTGGCTTGCTGTGTAGGGCTCCTGGTCCCGCCAGGCTTACTGTGGGATCTGCCTTGTTTTCTGAGCACCTCCGTCAACAAGCGAAGCGGGGACATCATCTGTACCGATCCCCTGATAACCTTATAAGCCTCCCAACTCTCCTCCCTTCTCTCTTCCCTACCCCTACCTTCATCCTCCCTACCCCCTCCCTTCATCCTCCCTACCCCTCCCTTTATCCTCCCTACCCCTCCCTTCATCCTCCCTACCTTCTCCCTTCTCCCTCAGTCGCAGTCAAGAGCTTCGTTTGTCCCTTCTCCACCTGTGAGGCATTGTATTTGACCCCCAACCTGGAGGTCCTACGACACTCGCCTGGTTCCAGCTTGGGTCAAGTTCTTTGCCTCCTGACGGCGCGGTTCTCTCAGGGAAGACGTCACAGTTCCTCGCGACTCGCTGGGCGGGTTAGACAGCAGCAGAAGACAGCAGCGGCAGTGGTGACCTACAGGGAGGCAGCGGACGGCAGGGGGCCATCAAATATAGAGTGGGCGTGGGAACAGTAGCGTCAGGTTGGTGGCACTGCCAACACTCACCTCCCTCCCTGCCTCCCTCCTCGCGATACACTGGTGTGTCGAACCCTGATCCCTGCCACATTCCGCTTGGCTATACCCTCTCCATCTGTACAGATGAGAAAGGAAGGATATCATTATTACCGTCAGCTCTTCTGTCACCTGTCCTCACCATGTACTGTCCTCCGACAGAAAACTTTTTTCGTAGACCGTCAGGTCTTCTGTTACCTTGTCCTTCCCATGTACTGTCCTGCAGCAGATAACTTCGTGATAGACCATTAGGTCTTCTGTCATTTGTCCCTCCTGTGTACTGTCCTGCAGCAGACAATCACGTAATGGACCATAAGGTTTTACCTGTCCTTCCCATGTAATCCCTTGTACCTTGCCCAATTAAACGCTCCATTCTCTCACATTCATATATATATATATATATATATATATATATATATATATATATATATATATATATATATATATATATATATCACATGTTTACCAAATGGCGTCCTAGCTTCGTCGCTTCGATTTATATCAACTGACTTACATTTCTCTCTTATGTCTCCCCTGATGATGTGATTATTACACGAAAGTGCTTTTGGGAACTTATCGTGTTTCATTTTTCCCCGTGGACTCGTAGGAATATATATATGCATATATATATATATATATATATATATATATATATATATATATATATATATATATATATATATTTTTTTTTTTTTTTTTTTTTTTTTTTCTTTCAAACTATTCGCCATTTCCCGCGTTAGCGAGGTAGCGTTAAGAACAGAGAACTGGGCCACTGAGGGAATATCCTCACCTGGCCCCCTTCTCTGTTCCTTCTTTTGGAAAATTAAAAAAGATTAAGAGGGGAGGATTTCCAGCCCCCCGCTCCCTCCCCTTTTAGTCGCCTTCTACGACACGCAGGGAATACGTGGGAAGTATTCTTTCTCCCCTATCCCCAGGGATATATATATATATATATATATATATATATATATATATATATATATATATATATATATATATATATATATATATATATATATATATAAAGTTCCAGCGTAGATTCCATTTTCTGCAGCCTTTTTTTTTTTTTTTTCCTGCCGCGCGTCTGATTAAGGCTAAGTGAATACAAACAGAAAACTGCATGATTCAGGATTTTGCCAACAAAAGACGGCGTTCCTTTGTTCACAAACAACACTGCTGAGTATTCCGATGCTGGGCTTCCTTCCTTAGAGTCAGTATATACAAAGGAAGATGTGCATGTCTTGGTGTACTAGACTCTCTTGTGTGTATATACCAGAGAAGTGGAATATCTGGTGTCGGTTTCCCATGGAAGTGGAATATCTGGTGTTAGTTTACCATGGAAGTGGAATATCTGGTGTTAGTTTACCATAGAAGTGGAATATCTGGTGTCGGTTTCCCATGGAAGTGGAATATTTGGTGTTAGTTTACCATAGAAGTGGAATATCTGGTGTTAGTTTACCATGGAAGTGGAATATTTGGTGTTAGTTTACCACAGAAATGGGGTATCAGGTGTTGGTATGCCGGGGCTGTGGATCATCTGGTTTTGGCTTTAGCCCCTGTGGGTCGCTGGTGGGTAACAGGCTACAGGTGTTTCTGTATGAGCAGGTGTTGTGACAGGTGTTCATATTTGGTCTGGTAATTACTGTGATCAGACGCCAGGAGACTGACTGCTTGTGGTCCAGATGTGACTCACACGTCAAACGTTTTCGCCTCTTAAATCGTCCGCTTCCGCCTGCATGTTTGCGTGTAAAGATTCACCAAGATTAACCTTAGCGCTGGCTCTTGTTAATGACGTCCCATTCTCGGATGTCCCCGTTACTGACACAGGCGCGAGATGCCATAACTGACACAGGTCGGGGTGTTGTGTGCGCGCGGGATGCCATCACTGGCACAAGTTCGCGCCGGGTGGAACTGTGGTGTAGTGGGCCCTGAGGTGGATATGTGTGTATGTGTCGTGTAAACTTGTGATTCATTGCTTCGCCCGAAGTCGACTCAGTTCACAGTGAGCGCTTCAGAGGAAGGGAAAGACGACTTAAAATGCCCTCTGGTGCTTTGCTTTGATCGTGGTCGTACAAGAAAGCAAGTATGGTGATGTGAAGGTAATCTGAAGTGTGTGAATGGGTCAATTACATTAAATTTTTTACGTTTAGAAAAAAAAAAAAGTTTCCCGCTCCGTATCATCTCAATTGTCATTCTTTATGTTCTTTTGCACCATCCTGGTGGTAGAGGATGTCACGTCGAACATTAGTGGTTATATATCATGACACTAACGATTTTTTGAATAACCTAAGACGTAATTTCTAATTAAGTTCTCATAGCAGAAAAGACTGAAAGAAATGATCATCTTTTGTATATATTTCCCCGCAAGGTTTTTTTTAATTTTCCAAAAGAAGGGACAGAGAAGGGGGCCAGGTGAGGATATTCCCTCAAAGGTCCAGTCCTCTGTTCTTAACGCAACCTCGCTAATGCGGGAGATGGCGAATAGTATGAAAGACAGAATATATATATATATATATATATATATATATATATATATATATATATATATATATATATATGTGTGTGTGTGTGTGTAGAGCCTCACTCCTCATACCAAGAGATGAGGCAAGGATCGTGGCAGAGGAGCTGAGTTAGAGCAACAAGTGGCACCGCTGGTGGGTACTCGCCAGGGGTGGCTTTCCTTCACTGTCCCTCTCCAGTTACACAGCATAATCGCTTTCTTCCGTTATTAACCGTGTGTGTGGGGGGGGGGGGAGGAGCCCCTCACTAGTGCAAGTGCACCGAGGAGAGAGAGAGAGAGAGAGAGAGAGAGAGAGAGAGAGAGAGAGAGAGAGAGAGAGAAGCAGTGACGCGCTGCGCGTACTTTTAATACCATTCAACTCACAAGTTAACTAACTTTTCATGACGTTGGAACCTTTAGTTTTCATTTCGTGTGGCTCGTCCTCAGCGATGACACTGCAGGAACCCCGGTTCATGTGGCATATGTGACGCACGCGGCCCACACGTGACACGTGAAACTGGAATCGAATGAAAGAAAAAAAAAAAAAAGGAAAGAATTGTGATTGAAGAATGTTGGAGCGAAGTGTGTGCATTGACGGGATCAGAGAGCGAATGGTTTGCTCGCTTGATTCCTTTCGCTTTTAGGCCTGTTGGCACTGATGTAACGATATATATATATATATATATATATATATATATATATATATATATATATATATATATATATATATATATATATATCGAAACGAGACAAATACGTATCAAACTGGTAATAGAGTTCTCTTATATTTGGTGATGCTGTGTATGTGCCGGGATCTGCCAGTGAGCGGATTTTACCTTGAAACTGACCTTTCTGTAGTGAATGATTCTCACTGAGTTATCGTGTCTGATTATATTTGTTGACGTCTGGCGTACGTATTGGTCAGCTATTGAGATGATTACTTGCAATTTGTTTTTTATACTTCCGTAAATATGACAAGTCCGTCTACGTCAGAATCGATGCATCCTCATATTCAGTATCATGTGGAGTTTACCGAAAAGGAACACTCTAGCTGTTGTTCTCGTAAAAAGAAAGAAAGAAAAAAAAAGAAGTCAAGTGGCGTAACTGTCATCGTGAACGAAAAGAAAACGAGTCGACACTGTTTGTGAAACACTGCCAAGTATTGTCGACCGTGTTGCTTACCTCTGTTATCGTTAGCGTGGCAGTCATTGTGTGCGGTAGCCCGTGGCGATGGTGGCTCACATTCAGTATTATCTCTTGTCAACTACCTCGTGACCTCAGAGTGCAGAATATACGTTCTATAAACACCTGAAAGAGTGAGGAACAACTGCTCGAAGCGGAGGCGTAATGCATAAAGCAAGGGATACGACATCTTAATTTGTCTAAAACTGAAATCAGTCATGGTGACGGCATCTGTAGAATTATGCTGTACTTCTTACAAATTTCAGTGAACGGCATATGAGACATGATTATTTACGCTGGGCAAGAAAAAACTAAACAAAAAAAAAGAAATCGTGATGGAATTACGAGAGGTGGAAACTCACGCGTGTGTCTGGCGGTGTGTGGTAATGCGTTCCCCTCAGATGTAAACAAACCGTCTAGTGCAGCGTGTTGGGTCGGGTGGTTAACCACGGCGCCGGTCGTGTTGTGTATGAATGTGTAAAAACTGTGCCTCACACCCTGCTGCACTCCTCTGTGGCTACTGCATCAATACCTGCTGTTGATACATTGGCCGAGCAACGTCAGTTTCGAGGTGAGTGATGCCATTTCGTCTTCGCTATTAAACATGATTTAGGTAGCTAATTCACGAGTTGATTCGGTAGTGTGTGTGTGTGTGTATATGTGTGTGACTGTTGACAGCTGCGTTAGCTGTGTAATAGTCAGTCATAGTTTGACCTCTGATATAAGGTTCGTAAAACATTATATACCTTATATACAAGCAATTATAAAACGTGGAGATGGAAGCATAATTATTGTTGTGAGGTATTAAGTAAGGATGCTGTGCCACTCCATTCTCATCCTCAGTGTGTCGATAAGTCATTCGTTATTCAAACGCACTTTTGACTTCAGTCAGTTAATAGAGAGAATGATCGTCAGCGTCTTAATGAAACATTCCGCAGAGTTTGAAATGTAGTTTCTCGGTAACTTTATATAACAGGGTTCTCGTAAATAAGGGGGGAACTGTCAGTTCGAAAGGAACACAAAACATATTCTGATGAGCTGTGGATATATTTCGTTAGCTGCATATTTTGAGGTAAAGTTGCTAAGAGGTTATCTGTCATCCTCTACGTAATACCAGGTGTTTATCTTCCCTTTGACGTCAGCTTTCACAATTGTTACGGGACTAGGATAATGATAACGGCAAGAGTGGACTTCATGTTGATTAATGTTGTTTTATGTTTTTTACCTACTCATGCTGACGATCTCCGTGACACACACACACACACACACACACACACACACACACACACACACACAGGTATATATGCCAGGGACAAGCAGAGCAGCGTCTTTAT
The DNA here is from genome assembly GCF_036320965.1 of Panulirus ornatus. Taxonomy (NCBI): domain Eukaryota; kingdom Metazoa; phylum Arthropoda; class Malacostraca; order Decapoda; family Palinuridae; genus Panulirus; species Panulirus ornatus. The sequence goes on from NC_092242.1 coordinate 59,616,684, forward strand.
TTATAATTAAACTTAAATTTTCTTTATGACCCTCGTAGGACTCCTCAGCCTCCATCATTATTAGACATTGATTATCTAGGAGTAATTTCAAGGTTTATAAGAAACCTATTATTTAACTATAGAACATCTGAACGTATAGAGTAAAAACGTAATCATATACGTAATTATTAGTCAAAAACTGACCGTTAATAAGGAAGAAACGAATAGAGCAATGCAGTCCTGAAGTACAGTTTACTAATAGAATTTTAGAATCATAGGAGAAGAATGACATATTTAGGCAATTCGACTCCACCCAGAAAACTGACCTTCCCTGACAGCCCTGTATCAAAAATTTAAGTTAGCTTGGAAACTGGACGGTCTTGGTGATTTTCAAGCAGGTTTTAACTGCTGAACCACCGCTTTTAGGGATTGTCCGTTTTCCTGTGGTACTCTCATTACATAAATTTATCAGACTCAGATTTTGATTTGTATATATGTTTAGTATAGCAATATTCGTTACTTCTTTTTCATCAGAATCATCATTTGACGTCTAATTGATGTGATTGCCTTTACTCCTTGAGATATCTTTATATAGGTTGTATGCAGCTCATTTTCTTTAGCCTTGTACATTCTTAGCAGGTAGCCACTGATGATGGGAGCTGTCAAGATTTCCAAAACATTAGATTAGATAATCAAAAATATATGGAATGTTTTCTTTAAATAGAGATGCTTAGTTTGTGCTTGGCATTATAAAATTCGACTTCATTACACACACACAGACACAGACACACACACACACGCACATATATATATATATATTTTTTTTTTTTGCTTTGTCGCTGTCTCCCGCGTTTGCGAGGTAGCGCAAGGAAACAGACGAAAGAAATGGCCCAACCCACCCCCATACACATGTATATACATACGTCCACACACGCAAATATACATACCTACACAACTTTCCATGGTTTACCCCAGACGCTTCACATGCCCTGATTCAATCCACTGACAGCACGTCAACCCCGGTATACCACATCGCTCCAATTCACTCTATTCCTTGCCCTCCTTTCACCCTCCTGAGGGAGAGAGAACAGCCAACAAAATTTTGGAAATGTACTATTCACATATGTTATAATTTCACGTGTTTAAGCAGTCCATTCAGTGTTGACTTGGTCATACCAAACACGTGAATTTTTTTGTCCAGAATTTTTATACAATTGAAAATCAGACATGTTAGAAATATGTAAAATGGATTTTTATTGTAATTGCCCAGTTAATAATCGGAAGTATTAGTTCATCTTTGTTTTGAAGAATTTACAAGATTGTACACAATTTGTTTTTTGGACGGCCATAATATTTTGTTTTTATAATGGACTGAAGGATTCAAGAAAATTTTATTGATGTTGCTCACTCTCGAGAACTTGATATACAGGTAGCTTTCCCATGCAACGATACAATGAAGAGCAATTTAATCCAATTTAGTTTTTGGGATGTACTTGGTGAGGCTTACAGTGATACCATGTAAAGGATACGATAGATTTTTATGTTTTTTGTGTTTGGGAAACTGATAAGATCGAGTATTAGCCAACATACTGTTTGTCAAAAAGCGGCCAACATATTTGTTTTATTCCATGATCAAGTCTTCTGTGATTGTCATATAACAGACTGGGGAAACTTTCACTGAAAGATACATTGGTGAGAAGAGAAAGTCGTTTGTACATTAGGTACATGTGATTGAAGAATTTGATGAGAGCTGTGGGATTGCAGATGAGTTGATGACTGACCTGTTTTGTCAAGGGGTTCCTTCTCCCGTGACCCAACCTTGTCAGGTCAGGTCACCAGGGTTCCTTGAGACCATCTCAGTAAGGCCTCTTTAAGTTCCATGTGTACTGGAAACTGTATGATATACTTCGGTTCTTGCCACTAAGCGAGGATGTAGTGCACGAAATATTCGTAAATTTCTCTCAAGTTATTTTCATTTTGTGTGTGTGTGTGTGTGTGTGTGTGTGTGTGTGTGTGTGTTATTGGGTTTGGGGACCAGAACCATCTGGTATCACAGCTTCGGTCCCCACCATCATCGCCAGCCTCCCGACCCCACGTTCCACCACTGCCTCCCGCCTCCTCAGCCCCTCCGTTCCGTCACCACCACTACCATCCGACGATTCCCCTCCCCCTTCAGCATCACCATCACATTTATCTACCGCCACAACTCACCCTCCAGAAACTGCCGCCTCACTCACCGGAAGCATCAGAAACTGTCGTCACACTGACTCAGCTGCCACCACATTCATTGTCTGCCACACACACACACACACACACACACACTCGCCCTCCACCATCATAGCCATCATCATCACATTCACAATCCGCCACCATCATCGCTACCACATCGTCCACCACCGCCTGCCGCACACACTACCACACCGTCCACCACCGCACTGCCACACCTTCCACCATCGCCTGCCGTACACTACCACACCGTCCACCACCGCACTGCCACACCTTCCACCATCGCCTGCTGCACACTACCACACCGTCCACCACCGCACTGCCACACCTTCCACCACCGCCTGCCGCACACACTACCACACCGTCCACCACCGCACTGCCACACCTTCCACCACCGCCTGCCGCACACTACCACACCGTCCACCACCGCACTGCCACACCTTCCACCATCGCCTGCTGCACACTACCACACCGTCCACCACCGCACTGCCACACCTTCCACCACCGCCTGCCGCACACACTACCACACCGTCCACCACCGCACTGCCACACCTTCCACCACCGCCTGCCGTACACTACCACATCGTCCACCACCGCACTGCTCCCAGGAAAAATAGCACCAAAGGAACACCGCAGGAGGGAAAAAATATATATACCGACATGGAATTTTTTTTTTTGTAGAAAGGAATAGGTGGGAAAACTATCGAATGTAATGACAGGACCTGATACTCATGAGAGGGACTTTGGTAGCCGCCCCTCTCTGTAAAGAGGCAAATGTTGAAATTAGTTGCATATGATTTTTCTCTCTCGGACGAAACTTCACCGAGACCTTGACTGTTTTATGGAGTAATATTGATATTATTAAAGCGAGTGTCCTGACGTGTTATGAAATATTGACATTTTCTCCAAGGTTGTTCACTCTCATGTGTTATATATTTATTTGAGAGAGGGGAAAAAAAAATCTTGTCCGTATTTGCATATCTTTAACTTCTTACACTTATTTTTTGGTCGTTTTGTCCCATGTTTGACGTGTAAGAATGACTGAATTATATGACTGGCCCATTCGTTCTAAGGAAAAATTCTAGGTCCGTAATTTTTTGTCCTGGTTGACGGAATTAGCTTTGGCGGTCTTTCAATTTCATTATTTTTCTGTTTGTTCAAGGTTTTCTTGGGTAGAACTTGGGGACCGGAATTGAACCGGTGCTGCAGCAGATGCTGTCTGACCATCGGGGAAGAAGGGAGAGAGAGAGAGAGAGAGAGAGAGAGAGAGAGAGAGAGAGAGAGAGAGAGAGAGAGACATTGGTGAGGAGAGGTGGGGTGGTGTGTTGGTTGGAGGGTGAGAGAGAGGGAGTGATGGACGCTGGTAAGGGGGGCCATTATTTTGTGCTAGGAAACTCTGTATAGTTTAAGGGAGTATACTAGACATAGAGAGCGCTGTAGTTTAAGGCATTATGATAGGCAAGAGTAAAGTAAGATGTGAGTGAAATAAGTAACTTGGAATGCCGAGTGAAAGAAGAGGGAGGAGAATGCATAGTACTTCCTTACGAGATTATACAGCGAGATCTTTGCCATAAGGCTCCTAGGGCTAGGGCGTAGCGCGGAGTGTAGGAAAATTTGAGTTTAAGAATGAATCCTACGGATTACATGTTGTCATGTGCGAGATGAAAGGTTTGCGCTGGTTTTTTTTTTTTTTCTTTTTTTGTGTAGTCTGAATGCCAGCAACCCACATGTTGCGTGAGGCAGAGGGAAGAGACAGTAATCTGCTGGAGAAATTGACAGCCATTGGAGAGAGAGAGAGAGAGAGAGAGAGAGAGAGAGAGAGAGAGAGAGAGAGAGAGAGAGGAGGTGGGAGGGAGGGGCAGGCCTGGCTACACAGGTAAACACTGAGGTTCGCAGAAGAGGGAGGGCAGTGTTGTGTCCCATGATGATAGGTGGAAAGGTTGGCTTGTGCTTGGAGTCGCGTGGCTTTATATAGCAAGCTTCTAATCTTGAGAGAGAGAGAGAGAGAGAGAGAGAGAGAGAGAGAGAGAGAGAGAGAGAGAGAGAGAGAGAGAGAGAGCAGGATTTTACTGAAGTCCTTACCGTGGCAGAGTGCAACACAAATTGATCCGGGGGTGTAGAGTATGCCATAATGTCGCCCAAATGACAAGCCGTGTTTCATGCGTGGCCACCAATCAGGGTGGGAGATTCATCTTCGAGAATCAGTAATGTGACCAAAAGATGTGTGTGTACTGTGACGCTGCCTGGAGTGACGCTTGTATGGCGAGGTTACGGCACACGTGATGCGTCCCCCGAAGTTATGTCCTGCCTCACTCCTGCGGAAGGTTTTGGCGAAGTGACTTAGTTTTGGTCGGGTGTGTATCGATTTTGTGTGCTGGGGGAGGGCATTCGCGCCTTGTGGTTTTATTGCTTACTATTTGGATAGAAAAAAAAATGAAGTGAATGGAGGCATTTTGTGACCACTACGCTTTAGGTGCATTATTATCTATACGAATCTGCTTCTTTTAAGGTTTTCGATCCCGTACATAAAGCCGCTTACGGTTATCCCAGCCTAGTGATTTAGTGTTGTAAGTCTTCTATGGTTTAGTTATGTTTACAGATATTATCTTCTCAAGGCGGGATTTCGCTATATTCGCCCTAGAGAACTTGTTCATCATCTGTAATTAATTTCCATATTGGTGAAGTACGGTCGACGTGAGTCATACGCTCGAGCACCGCTCCTGCAGTAGATTTTCTTGGTGTCGCCCGAGCTCAGCGTTCTGTTTCACCGTCAGCACGTGTGTGTGTGTGTGTGTGTGTGTGTGGGAGTTGATCACTCGTCGGTGTGTTATCAAGCTACAGATTTTTGATATTCACGTCTTTTTTCCCGGTCTTTTGGGTTTAATGTCCCCATGTACCTTGAGTTACATACAAGTTGTTCATGAGTTCGAAAATAAAAGTACTAATGTAGAGGGAACTGTTGAAAGTAAATTACAAAAAAGGGAGAAATATACGTTTGTTTCAGCTCCCGAAAAAATTCTTAAAGAGTTGACTTTGTGAATGCATTTTTTTTTCCTTTCGTAACGCTTCTTTTTTTCGTACAGTTTGATGAATCATATAATTATCTTTAATATTTTGTCCGAACGAATCGGGTTGTATTGCCAGGACACACTCGATAATAACGAGCCTGCCTGTAGCTCTGAGGTAATACTTGATGCCATTGACCATCAACTTGTTTCGACGTAGGCTACATATATATGTCAACGTTAGCTCTCCCACGAATAGTTCCACCTCCTCCTCCCATACCTGTAGTGCTTACCCACATACCTCACTGGATTAGTATGTCTGGCGGTTTTATGTGCATGTCTGTATGTGTAGGTGTGTGTGTCTACATTTGTGTGTGTATATGTATGTACGTATATTTGTGTGTGTGTGTGTGTGTGTGTGTGTGTGTGTGTGCTTATTGTACGCACATGCCCGAGCCTTATCTAATGTATGTATGCTCGTCTGTCTAAACACGGAGCGTTATCTTAATGTAGCCACGTATGTCTCCCGCTCTGCGTCAGCAGCTACATCAGCGCTGACTGGCAGCTGGCTGGCTGGCTGCAGACACGGTCCAGTGCTGACCTGCCGTACCCTCCTGGCCCTCACCTTCTCCCGTCCCAGTCAGGGTCGTCCCAGTCAACCGTTGGTCGCGTCTCAGCTTTACACAGACACCAGAGTGATTCTTCCTCCACCCATCCAAATTCCGGAAACGTTAAGAGTTTTATCTACTTTCTTTTTCTTCCCCCCCCCCCTCTCGAAGAGAGAGAGAGAGAGAGAGAGAGAGAGAGAGAGAGAGAGAGAGAGAGAGAGAGGAGGGAAAAAGGAGATTTTGAGGTTGCGAATGATGGGGGGATTGCAGTGTGTTGGTGTCTCGCTGGGCCGGCAACTCGTAGTGAGGGAGTGGATCTCGATATTGCAAGTGTCTGGCATGTTTTGATGACTCTCTCTCTCTCTCTCTCTCTCTCTCTCTCTCTAATTTGCACCCTTATTAACTCTCTCAGAGCAATCAAGGTCATCCATTCGTATGCCCTGGCTTTCTTGATTCTCTCAGTTCCTAGGGTTAACCCATGAGGACGACATCGTGGTATGGAACATTGCGGAAGACTCGTATATATTTTCAAGTAGCTGATGAAACTCGTGGCGAAACATAGAGCGAACCGAAATCACTCTCGAACACATGGATACGGACCGGTCAGTTGATTGTGAATTCAGCATCTGTATTCGTCAGTTGTTTACAGACGAAGGGTGTCAGTGTCAGTATACGGAGACGAAGTGTTCACCATACAGTGGGGGGACTTCAGATTAGGTGGGTAACCGATGGGCCCAGAGCGTCCTTGTACCGTCAGAAATGGAGGAATGGCAGTAGAGGGCATTTTCCTACTACAAAACAAGTATAACATAAGACATACATGTACAGAGCCTCTTGTCAGCATTAAGGTAGGAGTATGACGCGTACAGTACATCAGCATAGGAGCGTGATTGGTGGGTCCAGGAACGCAAAGGGCCCTTGTTCCGTCAGAACAGTTTTGACATACCAAACAAGTGAAGATAAATCGCGCACAGAGCATCTCGTTTTGAATACAATGTACAATGTATGATTTACAAAATTTTTACAATTGCCTTACACAGATTACACTCATCAATGTGTGTTTAGAACGGGACACAGTGGATAGATATAGCTTAGTGTCATTTGTTGATAGTGATACAAAAGATCAGAGATACATTGCATACTTCATAATGGGCAATGAGAACACGTCACGTAAAATTTACTCTGTACCACTGTGTCATAGTTACAGAAATTGGGAATTACAATCATTACATAAAAAGTTACATGATCGCTGAGGATCAAGTGTGTATTTGCAGCTGCAGTATGCAGATAGTGCCGTGGAGTGCTACGTTAACCTGTTGGCTGTGACGATGTCCCCAGTGTACCGTGGTATACACTCCTGATTAGAGAAATGATACGGAAATCTCACTGCCTTATCAAACAGTTGCAGATATGTGCTTGATGAAGGTAGGTTTTATGACAGTGGCGTTGTGATGTTGAGCAAGGGCTGTTAACTGTGAGGCGATGAAGGGGTGAGAAAAGCGAAGTATTCGTTCGCTCTCCCGCAGTCAACATTAATTCCATCTCTTCACTTATTCTTTCTTCTTGACCGTGGAACGTCAAGACGTTTGTAGTAAAGTTTGGAAACTTTTTTGCGTACGATGCGTATATTTTATGAATCACTTGAATATACGTGTGATTATAAAGGTAATATTATTTATTTACTATTTGTGTGTGTGTGTGTGTGTGTGTGTGTGTAGAAATTTTTTCGTGTTCCTTCTTTTCACTGGATAATGGGAGATTACAATTGAATAAATTGGATACTGGTAAAATTTCTTTTAATTTGCCGCCAGGATCGAGCATACGCGAAAACCTACCGCTAGATTAAAAGGCTTAGAAGCGTAGGCGCAGGCGTGTTTACACTGATAGTAAAACAAAAGAATGTCGAGTTGCTTCATATATAGGACATATTCGTGCAGGACATAGGTTACTGAATGTGCTTGCAGTGAGCATGATTACATCAGATATCAGTGTAGCCAAGGACGTGACAAATTTTATAGATAACTTCAAGATATCTTCAGTAAAGCACTTACCAAAGAGATGTCGACATTGTAAACCTTGGGTGTGTGTGTGTGAAATCACTGATTATTGGATGTTCGCCAATACAGAGTTCCTCCTCTGTGTTCCTCGGGTGCAGAACAGATCTGGGTGGTACTTGAAATGTCCAGGAACACTTGTTCTTCGCAGTCGAGGAGCCGCGTGTACGAGTGCACCTTTCTGACCGAAGTGTGTATGGTATACTGACGTGTGTATGAGTAGATGTGTGGGATCAACTGATGAGACGTTCAGCACTGCCCGTAACGTTTTTCCTCGTTAGCTTAGGTTACGTTAGCTTTGGTTAGCTTAGGTTACGTTAGGTTAGCTTTGGTTACGTTAGCTTTGGTTAGCTTAGGTTTGATTTGATTGTACTTTTAACTACGTCTGGCGTGGGAGAATGTGGTGGTTGTGGTGGGGGGAGTGGGTCATCGGTAAGCCAGAGATGTTGTTTAAATTAGTGTAGGAATGATCGTAAAGTGTGCACAAAGGGATCGCGTGTAACCATGAGTGGGTTGGGCGTTCTTAAAGCACATGTGTTCGATGAGTTATTGACAGGTGTATTGACAACACCCACCCCCCCGTGTGTGGTTGTATGAATGAACGTGTTGTTGACTATGATGTCTGGAGGTTTTTGTTATAAGACGTAATATGCATGGCGTTGTTTCAGACCGTAACAATAGGCAGTATTAGATTGTACTACTGCAACCTCTAGTGTCGTCGTGAGGTTGGTATCTGGACGATGGTTAAAGACTAGCTTAGTGTCGTGAAGGCCACGTGTATGCCTGACCATCCCCCCCCCGACCCAAGCTAAATGTCATAAGGTTATGTATTAATAACAAAGGTTTTGTAACTCGTCGTATTTTGGAGGCTCTTGGATGGTTGTGGTTATATATATATAAACGGTGTAAAATGGCCTGTGTGTGTGTGTGTGTGTGTGTGTGTGTGTGTGTGTCTGTGTGTGTGTGTGTGTGTGTGTGTGTGTGTGTGTATGTGTGTGTGTGTGTGTGTGTGTGTGTGTGTGTGTGTGTTTTGTGTATGTTGTGTGTGTGTGTGTGTGTGGTGTGTGTGTGTGTGTGTGTGTGTGTGTGTGTGTGTGTGTCTGTGTATTGTGTGTGTGTGTGTGTGTGTGTGTGTGTGTGTGTGTGTATGTGTCTGTGTATTGTGTGTGTGTGTGTGTGTGTGTGTGTGTGTGTGTGTGTGTGTGTGTGTGTGTGTGTGTGTGTGTGATGACCTATTTGATTATCTGTATGTACGGGGCGGTGTGAACCTCATCTCTTGAACATGATTGTGATTATATACTGGTGTGACTGTGTTGCCGTAAACACGTTTTTCAATTGTTCTCGTTTTAGTGTATGGTTATAATTCATTGTTTCTTTATGTCCATACGTTTTTTTTTTTTTGAGAATTTCTAGCATACGTGTTCTTTTCAAACCCATGAACTCGCCCCTTTTTTACGTCTCATCTAACCACACAATTCTAAGAAAATAAAAGTGCGTGCTCTCAGACCCAGAACTCGCCTCTTTTTCTTCTCTTCTAACGACATGATACAAAAAAGTGCGTGTTCTTATCAGAGTTCACTATGACGTAAGTCTCACGTGACGTAGAGGTAAGTTGCGTCATGTGGTTCCGCCCTTTGATACAGTTGTTTGGGGATATAAATCCGTATTTATTATTTATTTTTTGTTTTGTTTTGTTTTAGGTTGACATTGACAGCTGCGTTCCGGGGATCAACTCGTTCCGTGTGTGTTGGCAAAGATGCAGTGAAGCCAAAAGCACAATAATGTCTTTCGTTTTTATTTTCAGAAGGAATTTATTGGAAAAGATTTGAAAGAAACTTTGTATGATCCTGACTTTGGTACGTTTTATCCTTGAAGGATCCCGGTAGTGTGGGAAGGTCATTAAATCTGGTATTAAGATATTTGTAATTCTTCTTATTCCTCTTCTTCTTAGCATTATTATTATTATTATTATTATTATTGTTATTATTATTATTATTATTATTATTATTATTATTATTCTCCTTATTCTTCTCCTTCTTCTTCTCCTCCTTCTTCTTCTTCTTCTTCTTCTTCTTCTTATTATTATTATTATTATTATTATTATTATTATTATTATTCTCCTTCTCCCTATTCTTCACGTTATTCTTCTCCTTCTTCTTCTTCTTCTTCTTCTTCTTCAAGGTTTAGTTACAAAGCGTTGCCTTCACTTGTTGAAGTGAAGCAGGTGACTGATGCACCTCAGGTTGTGAGAGGACACGAGAAGTGTATTGTACATTTTAAGATGGTTTATGTCAGGTATTGTGTGCCACTGTCTCCAGTTACCTCTGTGCTCCGCACGCTCAAAAAAAAAACCCTTCGTGATTTCTGTCGTGTGATTTTTATATATTTTTTTCATCTTTTAAAGTCATTTTTATTAGAATTTATCTGTATGAATATTTGATATCATGAAATTTGATAATGTAGTGCTTCATTTTTCTTACAAGGTGTTTTGAAAAATTTTTTTCATAATTTTTCGTGATGACATGCCCCGGTCAAAACATTCTCGTGTGAGACGATGATAGATGGAGAAAGTAGACATTTATCAGGGCTCCACAAGTGTTTGTTCTTCTCATAGTTTTTTTTTTTCCCACGTGTTATCGACTCTCTTGTGAAAGAGATGCTTTCTCACGTCGCCCAGTACACTTCCCTCGTCTTGCATCCATATTATTTTTTCTTGTCTCTCTTCTTATGAAGGACATGATGATGGTTAGGCTGCACGAGGCCTGGTGGGCCATGGGAGGCAGTTCCTATTCCCACCCTGTCATTTTTCACTCATGCAAACATCCAGAGTCTCCGCTTGAAACTTGATGTTCTGTTGAGTAACTGATTCCACACATCAGCAACTCTTATCTCCGAACCATCGTTTTTCAGTTTCTTTATTTTAATATGAATGTATCGAGTCTTGGAACGAATTTTCCGAGGTATATCCAAAGAGGACACTTGGAATATAAATTACTTAACATCTGTTTTACTTAAGCTCTCATACACTTATATACTTCGATCGTATCTTCATACACTTATATACTTCGATCGTATCTTCATACACTTATATACTTCGATCGTATCTTCATACACTTATATACTTCGATCGTATCTTCATACACTTATATACTTCGATCGTATCTTCATACACTTATATACTTCGATCGTATCTTCATACACTTATATACTTCGATCGTATCTTCATACACTCATAGACTTCGATCGTATCTCTCTCATACTCTTCGTCTTTCAAGGGAAGTGAAACCGAATTTTCCAAGTGTCTCCTCATAAGAAAAATATACGTCAGGTGTGATCTTTGTCCTCCTCCTGTATATGCTCTCTAGAGAGTTTACATCCATCGTGTAACACGGTGCTCAGAACGGCACTGCATACCCAGGGTGAGGCCAGGGTCAGGCCTGGCTAGAGGGAGGTGATATAGGTGAGTTCTGGACTCCTCTCCTCTGTTATCGAGAAACTGATAACTATTTAGCCTCGTTATTGCCCCTCGGGAATTTATAATTAGTTATCATGTGTAGATACTTATCTACGAATATCTGTTTGTACACTAGTGTAGGGAGGCAGGTCGACGTCAGGGGGCCTCGTCTGTACAACTGTGTGTGTGTGTGTGTGTGTGTGTGTGTGTGTCTGTGTGTGTAATAACTATTTGTGTGTTCCGGGGGGAGAATTTTCCGCTCGTGTTGGCGCGTCTCTTAACCTTGTTCTTAACGCTACCTCGCTATCGCGGGAAATGGCGAATAGTATGAAAAAAAAAAAAAAAAAATATATATATATATATATATATATATATATATATATATATACTGTTTAACACACACTTTTTTATGTTTGAGGCAACCTTTATATCAAAAGTCCATATTGAAATATGAAGAAGGATGATAAGAGAAGATATGCATAAGATTTAAGGGTTTTAGAGGAAGTGGAAAACTTGTCATGTAAAAAGAGTCGGGTCATAGTTATTAGGAAAGACATGAGGGGGTAGAGACTTCCCAAACTTGGGAGGTGTAGGGAAAGAAGCAGATATGAGAACGCCCCGTCGTTAACCTGCCAGCAGCTACATCGTAATTATGCGGCGTAAAAGCTTGCCGAGTATTCTGTGGTTTAGCTGATGGTTGGGGATGGGGGCACACAAGCAGCCAACTCTCGGAGCAGAAACCAAAGTAACACTTATAGAAGAAAGAGAAAGTACCAATAATGCGGCGTAGGGAAAGTGAATCATGTCGCCAAGTTTGAACGTGAGAATACGTAAGTCCGACCGTTTTAAACTCGACTCTGTCCACTAAGTATGTAGTGCGAGAACCTTCGCAAATGTGGGAGCACACCACTCCATCCATACATGGACGGATCAGTACTTTGAATAAATCGTGGGGTGACCCACCACCTGTTACACTTCATCAGTGGGTGTGCTAAGAAGGTCAGCTGGTTAAGTGTCTTTAACATTGTTCAGTGGAGGCGAGGGTGAGTCTTTAGAAGCTTTCAGAAAAGTGGTGATTATACTGGGTGGTGAAAGTGAGCGGTCTTGGGAAAGAGGCTTGTGTGTGAAGAGATACCAGAAGAGATTGATTGCAACGTCCAGTATGTCGTGAAAACCTCACATTACCGAAGTAGCTAAGTCTGCTTCCAACAAACTGGGAGTCCTGTTTCGATGTTGATCTTTCTTTTCTTCTGAACAGTTACTCTGTATATGGAATGGATTGATTTGTCCTTGTATGGAGTGCTGCTCCCACATCTGGGGTGGTTCTATCTCTGCATCCTTACTGGACCTCTTAAGAGTTGAGTCGAAAGCGGTCCGACTTATAAACTCTCCTAGGCAAACTTCCAAACTTGACCCCCTTGCCCTCCGCCACAATGTTGGTCCACTTTCCTCTCATTTATAGATATTACTTTGGTTTTTACTCCCAAGATTTGGCTGATTGTGTGACCCCCATCACCAGCTAGACCACGCAATACTCGGCAAGCTGCCGCATCACACAATTACAGTGTCACCGTTGGCAACTCAAGTGTAGGCCGTTTTGATAACTGTTTCTTTCCCTGCACCTCGAAGTTTTGGACCTCTGTACCCTCTCGTGCCTTTCCTAATAACCATGACCTGACACATTTTAAAAGAGAGGTTTTTTACATACTCCAAGATTCGTACATACTTTTCCTCGTATCTTTTACTTTTTCGTTAACTTTTTTTTCATATTTCAATTAAGGCGATGTGGACTTTTATCCGTGACTGGAGCCTTGAACGTAGAAAAGAAAAACAAAAGTGATATTATGTGTCATGTCCATTAATGCATACCGAACACGATCCAGCCGCTGGCATACCTCCCTCGCAAGCACACTTGAGTATTTTAGTTGCGCACACACACACACACACACACACGTCAGGGGCACTGTACTATTAATAGTATTTAATCCCCCGATGAATTTTTAACGATCCAGAACAAATATACAGATTAATAACAGTGATGGAACAGCGCGCAGTTCTCATGAGATGGTAAAACTAGTGAGTCGACGCGTCCACATCATGCTTAAGTGACCCCACACTGACCTGAGGTTCTCTTGTGTACGCCACTGGCCACCTTACCTCCCTCCTCTGTCAGGCTTTCTGAAGATGGTATAAGCGAAAGATCTCGATGTTACAATTTTCATATTTGTCTCCTGTGGTTTTATCTGCGTCTGTTCATACACAAGGTCGTGTCTATACACACACACACACACACACACACACACACACACACACACACACACACATCACCAGTAATTAATCATGTTGATCACCCCAGCTGTTAGAGGCGAAACTGAGGTGAGTTCCAATGTCATCACTTGGCGAAACAAATGGCTGGTGGCGGAGGTGACCAGGGCGTCGCCAGGTAACATGTTCCGGGAAGTGGAACATGTAACATTATGTAACAACGTATGGCCGCACCACAGACGATTCACACGTCCCATAGTGTGTGTGTGGGTGTGTGTGTGTGTGTATGTGTGTGTGTGTGTGTGTGTGTGTGTGTGTGTGTGTGTGTGTGTATGTCGAGGGAGTTTGACACTCATGGGGGGGCCTCCTTCTCTTGAACTTGGTCTACCGTCACAACTTATATAACTCCCGTATACCGTCGAGAGCCACTTTTCGTATAACTCAGGTGTTATTCCATCCATCCAGCACTTTTATACTGTAAAAGTACCTCCACCACTTTTGTACTTTGAGAGTTCCTTTTTTTATATCTATACATTCTCTCAGACAAGTTTCTCGCTTCAGTTCGTGTTATGTTCTCTGGTTGTTCTCTCCCAACATCTCTCGAAGAATGGGTCGTGTGGGTTAGGTGTTATGGAGTGTTATATGTGAGGTGGAGAGATTGTATGTTTGTGCAGTGAGTGCCAGCCGCGCAGGTAGGGAGTGAGTCAGGATGAAAAGACAGCTCCCTGGATCAAACAAGTGAAACTTGAGAGCCACTGAAGTGCTGGCTTACTGCTGCACAGCCATCACTAAACTGGACGAACATGGATTCTGCTGCTGTTCTAAGCTGGTGGGACTTGTCCTCCTCCGTTCTTCAAGCTACTGTAAGCTGCAAGAGCTTGTGTTCTGCTTTTTCTAAGCTGCCTCAAGCTAGAGGATTTTGTATTCTTCCGCTTCGATGCTTCTCCAGCTGGAAGGGGGGATGTATTCTTCCGTTCCAGGCTGTCTCAAGCTGGAAGGGGGGATGCATTCTTCCGTTCCAGGCTGTCTCAAGCTGGAAGGGCTCTTGAAGATGTCTCATTTTTTTCTCTCTGGTGTTGTTCATGTGGTCCATGTGTTTCTTGAAGTGTTCCCAGGGGCCAGTGTTGAGCCGGTGTGATGTTTGAGTGTTTCTTGTGCAGTGCAGTTTTACACCCTAACGACACAGAACACCTTGTAGACACCCAGTATACAGGCCCACACCCTGACGACATGAAACACCCTATACAAGGCTACACCCTTACAACAGGCACCACTGAAGAAACTCGGTATACAGGGCTACACCCTGACGACACACTACACCCTGTAGAAACACTGTATACAGGGCTTTACGTTGCCAGAACACACAACAAACCTGTTGAACCTATTGTACATTGCAGGAGAATACACCCTCTTGAACCCACTAGTACAGGTCACACCACCCTGTAGAACCTAGAATATAGTGCAGGAATACAGCACTGTAGAGCAGAGACTATAGTGCAGCACATACACCACCCTGTAGAACACAGAGTATAGTGCAGCACATACACCACCCTGTAGGACACAGAGTATAGTGCAGGACATACACCACCCTGTAGAACACAGAGTATAGTGCAGGACATACACCACCCTGTAGAAGACAGAATATAGTGCAGGATATACATCACCCTGTAGAAACACCTTGTATACCCCATTATACAGAGGAAGGCACACAGCACCTATTAGATCGAATAAATCATCACATACCAAACCCTTTAGAAGCCAATATACAGCATCCAGCACTATAAGGAACATCCTAGAACCCATTTCCCAGCACCTTACAGCCATAGTCAGGGCCTTGCAACCCTGCATCAGCTCCATAAAATCCTCATTCAACACCACACGTTTTCCTTAGCACCATACAGGTCCTTCACAGCACCACACATACCCTCCACACATACCCTCCAGAGCACCATACATACCCTCCACTGCGCCAAACAGGCCCTCCACTGTACTATACAAGTCTTCCACTGTACCATACAGGCCCTCCACTGTACCATACAGGCCCTCCACTGTACTATACAAGTCTTCCACTGTACCATACAGGCCCTCCACTGTACCATACAGGCCCTCCACTGCACCATACAGGCCCTCCACTGCACCATACAGGTCCTCCACTGTGCCATACAGGTCCTCCACTGCACGTATAGGTCCTTCACTGTACCAAACAAGCCCTCTCCGTTCTTGTGCCCTCACCCCAGCCGGACCTCCTAAAAACCACTCTGAGCCGCACAATGTAAGACGCTCATTTTCCAACCCTGGCCAGTTTTGTTTTTCAAGCCGTTTTCTGTGCTGTTACCTCAACTCGAACCAAGGTCGTGTAACGGCGGCTGCCAGCGTTTTCTGTCTTTATATATTTACCATATCTCACTAGTGTCCTCTAGTCTCCGACACGCTATTATGACAGCTGACTGTGAAGATGCAGTATTATTTATTTTCATGAGTGTGTGAGAGGCTTGGAGTAGAGAGAGGAGTTGCCCCATCTCTGATGTGCGAATAAATCCAAAGTTTGCTCGAAGTTATGATTGATAAAGGAAGTAGGAGCAGTGGAGTTGGATATCCTACTTAGCACAGTTGGAATGTCGAGGATAGATGTAGAATGAACTTGAGGAGGATATGTGATGTGTAGACGTCAAGATGTCCAGACGTCATGATGGCTTGGTCCAAAAGAAGGACAATATAACTGTAGAGGACAACGAGGAGGAGGAGTGGCCTGGGGAAGGAAGGAAATTAATAGCCATAATAAGATTCGATCAATAGCTCGGAGATATTTCATATGAAGATGATACAGGAATGATTTGATAATGCTCAGATACATTTTGAATCATCTGGGGCGAATGAGTGATTAAAAAAAGACTCGCTTTTATAAGTGTGGAGGTTCACATTCCACCTCCTTTGTTGGTTCATATGTGAGGGTGATGATAGAGGCTGCATATGTGTGTGCCTGAGTTACTTGCGATGGAAGTGGAAACGAAGCTGGTTACTGGTCCGCGGTGGAGACACTGATCCACTCTGGTGGATTTCGAGACGGAGAGGGACAAATCCACTCCTGGTGGATTTGAAAACGGAGGTTCTTTATGACTATAAGACTTGCTAATCCACCCCGATAAAACTGCAACCGGAGTTGGTTACTGCTGATAAGAGATAGATATGTTATCTTGGAAGGCTGCACCCGTAACTTTTTCGTCTTCCTTTGACACTTGATGTGGCGGGACATTTATCAGTCGTGTGTGTGTGTGTGTGTGTGTGTGTGTGTGTGTGTGGTGCTGGGAAGCGGACGTAGGATATGCTTAGTCAACATCACGACCCGGTTGCCACATGCACCATACTGTTTACACATGCACACATTTCCACATAATACGGAGACTTACACTCCTCTGACGAACATATCACATACACATGTGTATGTGAGTAATTATGTTTGTAATTACTTATTTTCCATCAAGGGAGGGAGTGCTAGGTCCTTCATGAGTCTATTTTGGAGCACGTCCGGTATCATTGCTTTCTATAGTGTTGGGGTGTCTCTTGTGTGACCTTCCAATGGTTTATATATCTTTGTTATTTGACAGACAGCTTTAGATGCTCGTCGATCCTTCGTCACTTATACATTCTGAGTCGTATCCACATCAGGTACTTTCCAATTTACGATTTTGCCCCTGATAAATGTAAGAGATGTGTTTGGATGTTCCATAGCCTTTTAGAAAGTGTTTTTCTCTTCGTATTTTGTGTTTTCTTCCCTTCGCCTTTCTGAAACTTCTTTGCTCTCTTGCTTTCTCTGTTTACTTCCTTTCTTAGCCTTGTGACATCACCTGTTGAACCATTCTTCATTGACTTACGTTCTGTTTTGTGCCATTGACTTACGTTCTGTTTTGTGCCACACCTTCACGTATTTAAGTCAACTGGTCAGCTGCCTCCAGTCTCGTAGGCTTTCACCAAGCCTTATAGCAACACTTATACGTAAACTGAAATTGACAAATGCATGTCGATGGTCGTGGGTGAATCGGACATAAATAACCCTCAGCTTTCTTTATTTTGTTATAGCCTCTGGAATCCACGGACATTGACCCTCACTCAGCTGGTTATGGCCACCGACCCCTCACTCAGCTGGCTATGGCCACCGACCCCTCACTCAGCTGGTTATGGCCACCTACCCCTCATTCAGCTGGTTATGGCCACCGACTCTCACTCAGCTGGTTATGGCCACCGGCCCTCACTCAGCTGGTTATGGCCACCAAATACATGTACATACTTAGGTACTGCCGGAGATCATAACATGGCATTACTCAAGAAACATGTTATAAAGGGTGTGAGGAGGTGTGTTTTTAGTATTAGGACAGTGGATGTAGTGAAGGGTGGAGTTGTGTATGTGGTGGATACCATACAGATAATGGTAAAGTTGTGTGGGGGCATGTTGAAGCGATGGGGCCTTACGGGTGTTGAGCTCCTTCCCCGTACATTGGAAATAGGTGCTTACAGTATACTTACACACACACACACACACACACACACACGCCATGAGTCAGTGCGAGGTAGCCCAGAGTCGAACCCCCATGAGTTCGAATCTTGGATGTGGCACGCGGCCTACACTAACCCTAGGTGTTTGTCCTCCCCTTGTGTCTGGTCGATTGGGTACTTGGTTCAGGCTAGGGACTTGAGTGTGTGTGTGTGTGTGTGTGTGTGTGTGTGTGTGTGTGTGTGTGTGTGTGTGCATCCATATGTAAAGACATGTTACATGCAATTATATACAAGATTAAGAGACGGTTGCAACACCTTTGTGAATCTCCCCTCATAACTCACAAATAGTAACCACACACACACACACACACACACACACACACACACACACACACACACACACACACACACACTAGAGTAGAGCCAACTCCTGGAATTCCCGGAAAGAATGGTTCACTGAACAGGACGCGAGTCACATTTCAGTGGTGGACTTGCATGTAGCAGGGTAACAAGTCCGTCTGTACCTAACACACACACACACACACACACACACACACACACACTAACGCGGGTTTCCATGGTGTAATGGTCAGCGTTGCAGACCTTGATTCACGGGTTTGCCCATCCGGTTTCGAATCCTAGGCGCGGCAGTCGGCCCACAGCCAATCCTAGGTCTTCATCCTCCCTCCAGGCTGGTTTGATAAGTGGCCACATTGCTCAAGCTGGGTTTGTGAATGTGTGTGTATGTACACATAAGACATGGTTCATGTATATAAGATTAAGAGACGGGGTAGGACGAGTGTGAAACTCTCCCTGTAACACACACACACACACACACACACACACACACACACACACAACACGCGCGCGCGCGCGTCTGTGGACAACGATTTCCTCTCTATTTTTTTTCCATTTATTCTCTTAAAATAGAAGTAATATAAAAGCATTACAATTAACATCTGTGATACCGATCAGGCCACAAATTAAATTAAGATCCTTAAGTGATAATGATAATTACATAGATTATAAATGGATAATTATCATAGATTATAAATGGATTAAATGATAAGGATGTTCTTTAATTTGATAAAGATAATTCCAGCTGGAATGTTCAACATTGCTATAGTAGTAATGGTGGTCTGTGTATCTGTCCCTAAAGGATGGGTCTATTGTCTATCGATTTCCCCCTTAGGGAATTCCATTGTCTATCATGGGATGAATGACCCTCTCACCCGTCCTTCTCCACACACACACACACACACACACACACACACACACACACACACACACATACACCCGTCCTTCTCCACACACACACACACACACACACACACACACACACACACCATAGAGATGATACCATCCCCCAGGGGATCAAAGACAAGCAGGGTTCTGAGCGAGGTCACCTCACTTGACCTCGGACGAGGTCCAGTGACCTCATGTATCCTCTCTCTCTCTCTCTCTCTCTCTCTCTCTCTCTCTCTCTCTCTCTCTCTCTCTCTCTCTCTCTCTCTCTCTCTCTCTCTCTGTTTACCTCTCTGTATATCTATCTATCTATCTATCTATCTGTCTGGAGCTGAGATGGTGACGTAGGTCTGCCACCGTGAGTGTGTGGAAGGCGCCTCACTCACGTGCTCATTCAGTGTGTGGAAACATCCGGCCCCACCTGGATCGTAAGCTTGGTTAACTAGGTACTGCCATGACCTCCCACTTCTGTAAGGCGTCGACGGTTTATCCTCAGTGGAATGGCTGCGTAAATTTAGTTATTTATTCATTTACACACACACACACACACACACGCCCGGACGCACGCACTCACGCGCGCGCATCAAGACCGTGTGTGTGTGTCTGTGTATGTGTGTTGGTGACGGTGTACGTCCACCTTCTGTGTCGAAAACATTCCCACACATTTGCTCTTTTGATTCGGGGTCAAATTCAGAGCCGCTCTTCCGCTTCACACCACTGGTGCCAGTGACTCAACTCGTGAGGGTTTATACACCAACTTTGAAGGTTAGGTTGAGTCACGGAGCTGCCTTCCTTCATATCCCATTCTCTCATACATGTACCTTACCGTCATAACCTCCTACTACCGTTTTCCTTCGTTATAATTAACCTGTATCCGTGGGGTTTTAGGGGGTTGGGGGGGGGAGGGGGAATAAAACCCCGCGTGTATCTTGCGTGTCGTAGAATGCGCGAACGTACGACGGACGAACGAGGGGAGCTGTGTGAAGGTGGGGTGTGTGTTGGGGCTGGAAATCCCCCCGTCCACTCCTGTATCATCGTCATTCCTCTAAAAGTAGCACAGCAGGAGGAGGAGGAGGAGGAGGTGAAGGAGTCGAAATAGGATTTCTCCTCCCCCCTTCGACCGACCGATGCAGTCTTCTGGTCTCGATGCTCACTAGCGGAGGGAGGCAGGAGGCGGGGCGATGCACGGGTTCTTCGTGACGCCTCCAGATGTCTTTTGGGCTTCTCCAGAAATGGAGTATGAATGGCGTCGCATCTAATGCCTTCCCTAAATTAGGTCTTTAGGTCAGGGTCAGACCTTCGTTTTTCACGTTATTTCCTGGTGTCACATTAATTCTCTCTCTCTCTCTCTCTCTCTCTCTCTCTCTCTCTCTCTCTCTCTCTCTCTCTCTCTCTCTCTCTCTCTTTCTCTCTCTCTCTCTCTCTCTCTCTCTCTCTCTCTCTCTCTCTCTCTCTCTCTCTCTCGTGTGAGCGGTGCCTCGTCGACATGACTTTATGTCAGGTTCACGTATGGTGTTACCCGCTTGTCACAGGTCTACAAACAGTAGCAGATCATACTCTCTGTGTGTGGGAGGAGGGGGATAAGAGGGTGGCCTTCTTCGTCTTCTCTTGCGGTAGCTGAAGAGATGAGACACGTAGGGTGTTTACCGGACCCCGCCTACCTGCTTGAGGTTACACAGCGAGTGTGAAATGTCACCCTTGGGGAGGAGGGAGGGAGGGGAAGGCTGCATCATCGTCAGTCGACGAAATACGAGCAGTCTCTCGTCAAAGAGAACTCCATGTCTCGAGGGTGTCTCCTCCTCGTCCCTGCTGGCGGTGCGACCTCCCCTGGAAGAGGAGTTCTTGGGAGTAGGGCACACGGCAGAGGGACAAGTCAATGATTCAAAAAGAAAAAAAAGAAGGATCTGCCAGCAAAACATTTGCACCTTCGGAGATGTTGAACCCAGAGGCTTTTTGCGTGCCTGTGTATTGCAGGAAATGCTTATTTTGTATTGTGAAAATGCGAGGAACATTTCTACAAAGTATTGTTGAACTTACGGGCGTTCAGGTCGACAAGATTTCTTTAACATATAGGAAATCGGTGTTGGTACACCGCAAGTTACATAGAGACAAGACTAGTGCACCGCATGTAACATTAAAACAAGGGTAGTACACCTCATGTAACAGAGAGACGGGAGAGGTACACCGCATGTAACATAGAGACAAGACTAGTGCACCGCATGTAACATTGAAACAAGGGTAGTACACCGCATGTAACAGAGAGACGAGGGAGGTACACCGCATGTAACATAGAGACGAGAGTGCTACACCGCGCGTAACACAGGCGTGGAGCAGCGCATGGGGGGGAGCCATCAGCTCCAGGTTGTGTATATCTGGCAGGAGAGATATGGCCTTCCGTCGACCCGCTTCCTGCCCCAGGACTCCCGAACCTGCTGAACGCCGTTCAAAACCTAAATGATGCGGGAAAATAAAAGTCTGTCCAGATGATTCAGACTAAGGAAGAGTGGGGATCAGGGAAGTGTATTTCCCATCTGTATATTTTTTATTTGTATCATTTCTACCCACTTGGTATACGACGCGACAGAGGATGACTATTATCATTCACCCACAAGAGGAAATTGTCAGAACATATGAGAATGAGTGGCACGTGCATGACAAAGGGGCAGGAGTTGTGGTGCAGATTACCCACGAGTACTTACGACGAGATTTTGCCAGAGGGCAGGGTTACTGGTAGGGCTAGCGCGAAGCGCTCGCCACAGTTACGAAGAACCGAGTCGTGTGAGTTATGAGTTGTCAAGTGTTGTGTGTGAGATGGAGAAGTTGTATTGTTTATGGACTGGTGAGTGAGGCAGAGAGAAAAGAGACATCAGGTTAGGCCCAAAGAGTGAAACTTGATAGGCAATGTTGTGCAGGCCTCATTGCCCAGATGTCACTCACCCTCTCGATACCCAAGCGGGAGCTGCCACCTCCCTGGTCGGTGCCTCCTTACCACCTACGAGAGAGAGAGAGAGAGAGAGAGAGAGAGAGAGAGAGAGAGAGAGAGAGAGAGAGAGAGAGAGAGAGAGAGAGAGGTTCTGGAGGCTTGACGTGGAGGAAAAGTGTGTACGTGGTAATCTAGATGTCACCAAAAGCAGTGCTCTTAGTCGATAGGGAAATCTTACTACAATTAACATGGCTGTTTCACCAGGTATTATCTGCCAGTGAATCCAGTTGATGTATGTGGGAAAATGATTGGGAACGGGAAGGTTGTTCATTGTAGTGGCTGTATTTACTGTATCTACCAGCCCACATGCTGTAGCCTGGACAAGACATTACAGGCGCTGGACCAGCCCAAATGCTGTGGACTGGGCAAGACATTACAGGTACTAGGCCAGACTTAATTGTTTAGCCATACAAATGTGCGTGAAGGTAAGGGAAGATGTAGGGGTGGGCTTTCTTGACTTGGCTCGTCCTTCGGTAGAGTGTGAAGTGTACCATTTGCTCGCTCGCTGGCTTGACGAAGTGGCACCTCATAGAAAGAGAATGTCTATTTCCTGTGCTTACAGCTTCTACAAGCATAATGGTATCTATATGTATAATGCAGCTCCGCCAGCCATGCAGCTCGTATGTATGTGGGAAGACGATTATTTAACTCTAGCGGGGAACACTGTGTGGCGAACATTACGCCAGCGAGGAACCTCAGGGCGAGCACGCGGCCAGCGAAGAAGCTTGAGGTGAACACTTGGCCAGCGAGGAACCCTGGGGCGAACACTAGGCCAGAGACCGCTCAGCTTTATTAAAAGCCGAGGATGGGACGTTCGTGTGACAGTGACCCGCTCCAGGCTGTGTGACAGTGATTGTACCAGGCACTGAGGTCTGACGAAGCCCACAACAACAGCAAGAGGAAGGCCCCCGCACTGCCCCCACACCACATCATCCTTCACTCTCATTATTTTTTGCTTTGTCTCCACTTTAATATGGAGTGAACCCAGCCAGCCACCCAGCCACCAGTGGGTCTCTCAGTGCTCAGCACACCTTCCGTCTCGAGATCGCTGCTGGACGCCAGCCTCGTGTTTACTATCACAGGACGAACTAAGGAGTTCTGTGTTGACGTGGGAACTTTTAGTTCGTTTTTTTTTCCTACTACTGCTGGTGGTGGTGGTGGAGAAGGTCTTTGGTCATCCTCTGGTAAAACACGAGTTCTCATGATTTTTGACCTCGTTCCTTTGAGCGCTCCCAGAGGTCAGGGAGTAGTAATGTGTGCGTGTAAGTCTGGAAGAAGATTCCACTTAATATGCAAAAAAAAATTGTATATCAAACTCTTAGAAAGGGTTTAACACACACACACACACACACACACACACACACACACAAGGTGCGGAGGGAGTCTGGCAGGTCGCTAGTGGGTGCGGGCACGTATGGACCCTTAGGAAAACCATATGGGTCTTTGCGAACACATCAGTACCCTTGACAGTGTCATGTGGGTCTTTAGGAACACACCAGTACCCTTGACAGTGTCATGTGGGTCTTTGGAAACATCAGTACCCTTGACAGTGTCATGTGGGTCTTTAGGAACACACCAGTATCCTTGACAGTGTCATGTGGGTCTTTGGAAACATCAGTATCCTTGACAGTGTCATGTGGGTCTTTAGGAACACATCAGTATCCTTGACAGTGTCATGTGGGTCTTTGGGAGCACACCAGTATCCTTGACAGTGTCACGGGCCAGGTGTGTGCAGCATTACTCGCCATGTTCCCCCCCACCCCCAGCGTTGCAAATGAATTTGGGTTCATTTTTATGCCGGCCATCATGAAATTAGTGAGACAAGCTTTTACGAGTCGCTGTTTACCAATTTATTGCCTGAAATTATCATTTTTTTTTCCCCAGGTGGAAACCTAACTCTCTTTTTTTTCATGTTTTTAAATAGAACAAATTTGACAGAAAAAAAAAACATATAAGTTTAGAAAACTTCCAGCAAAGGGTCTGCCGGAGACATGTCATTTCTTATGAGGGAGAGAAAGAGGGAAAGGCGAGGGAAGATCTGAGTGTATCTCTCTCGGAAGGTCTTTTGAGATATACTCTTAGGGTACTGGCTAGTGGTGTGGGTCTGATCACTTGGCGAGTAAGGTCACCTGTTGTCACGAAGGTAACACACCAGTAGTCCTGCTGACGCGCGCCCTTCGCGTAGCGTTATCTTCGACGTGGAGTGTCGTGGACTTCAGTATTTTTTGAGTTACCGTGTGACCCGACGCTACCCGTTTTCTAAATAGACCGGTTCGTTTAGGAGTTGATGTGTTGTTGAATTGGACGGTACGACCCCTGAGCACGACGGTACGACCCTCGACTTCTTTGGTAATATCTTTGAGCGCGACGGTACGATCCTTGAACACAGCGGTTCAAACGATGATCACGACGGTACGACCCTTGAACGCGACAAGCACAACACCTTGAACTCGACGGAACGACCTTGGTGTATGGTTGCTGGACTTTCGACCTAATGCTCAAGGATGATAATAGAGTTATATCTTCGCACCATCATGTGTAAAGGGTCGTACCATCGTGCTCAAGTGTCGTACCATCGTGCTCAAGGGTCGTACCATCGTGCTCAAGTGTCGTACCATCGTGCTCAAGTGTCGTACCATCGTGCTCAAGTGTCGTACTATCGTGCTCAAGTGTCGTACCATCGTGCTCAAGTGTCGTGCCATCGTGCTCAAGCGTCGTACCATCGCACTCAAGTGTCGTACCATCGTGCTCAAGTGTCGTACCATCGTGCTCAAGCGTCGTACCATCGAGCTCAAGCGGCGTACCATCGTGCTCAAGTGTCGTACCATCGTGCTCAGTTGTCGTACCATCGTGCTCAAGTGTCGTACCATCGTGCTCAGTTGTCGTACCATCGTGCTCAAGTGTCGTACCATCGTGCTCAAGTGTCGTACCATCGTGCTCAAGTGTCGTACCATCGTGCTCAAGTGTCGTACCATCGTGCTCAAGTGTCGTACCATCGTGCTCAAGGGTCGTACCATCGTGCTCAAGTGTCGTACCATCGTGCTCAAGGGGTCATAGGGTTATCCTGTGTGTCCTTGACATAACCTAGCCCTCACCTTACCCCCCTCCAAAAAAATATATATATAAGTCTCTCTCGTCATTATCTTGTATTATGATTATCAACAGAAACGTTTGCCTCCGTGGTCAGTTAAACAACCAGAATTAGACGGATTGTTCTCCGTTTTCTGTTTCTGATTTTCTCTTGTACTTTAAGACTTCTTGGATTTCTTTTTCTTTTTTTTTTATTCTTATCTTCAGCCGAGATGTGCGTGTGTGTACTGTGACCACGGTAGCTTAAGGGACGTTGTGTTAACATCTGCTGTGTTTCTGTGTCACGATACATTATTTTTTTTCTCTGTCTTCAGTACGTTTTCTCTCTTCAGTGTGTTTCAGTTATTTTGATTTTCTTTTTATGGGAGGCGGTATGAACTAAATGCCCTTACCATGGCCATATTATATATATATATATATATATATATATATATATATATATATATATATATATATATATATATAGGGAGGCTATATCACTAGGAGTCCAGTATCTTCAAATACCTTATATCAAAGGAGTCTGCATTTTCCTGCTACTGGAAGTAGAGCAGCCTTGAGCTGCAGAATGGTAATACCGTGACTCATTCATAGAAATTAGGCCTGATGTAATTATAAGTGAATAAATACACCAGCCCAACCCAGGTAACCATTTATCGACCTTCCATGAGGGGAGGATGAACACCTGGGGCTCTCTGTGTTCCATAATAATCCTTAATAATTCCACTGCTGGTGTGTGTGTGTGTGTGTGTGTGTGTGTGTGTGTGTATGCTATTCCATAATTTCCTTCGACTCATTCGATCTAATTTTACTTCCTTCCGTCACTGAAATCAGGTTGAGAAATGTGAATGTTTTCACCTGCGATATGTCATCCATTTGCATGTTATTTTTCATTATTCGAATACTTATGTGTGTGTGTGTGGTGTCATTGTGTTTATATATTTATTAATACCGATGGGTCATTAATTGAAGTGTGAGAGCGAAGTGTGTGTGTGTGTGTGTGTGTGTGTGTGTGTGTGTGTGTGTGTGTGTGGTGTCATTGTGTTTATATATTAATTAATACTGATGGGTCATTAATTGAAGTGTGAGAGCGAAGTGTTTGTGTGTGTGTGTGTGTGTGTGTGTGTGTGAGGGGGGACCATTATAGTGTGATAACCATTGAGAGCATAATGGAAGTTGCCACACTTGTATGCAGATGACGCTGTAGTGTTGGTACTTACATCGAGAGAGCAGGTGTTGGAGAGACTTGATAAGTGTGTGGGCGGGGTCGATGGTGTATATTCTCAGGAGGGGTTGAAGGCAAGTGATAGATGAGAGTGTCGAGGTAGCGCGCTGGGTTTTGAGAAGTAAAAGGGAAACTCATATTACAACATTACTGCTGATAGAAGACGTTGAGGGGTGAGGGTGAGTATTTGGTGGTGAGGATGGTGGCTGGAGGTGTGAGGTGAGGTGGGCGTGATGCAAGAAGCGGGCATGGACGTTGTGAGAACCAAGAGCAAATGGAGGTCCAGAAAGGTCAAAAGAAAGAGCAGTAGAAACAGATACTTTGCTTAAGGATGGCTTCCGTCAGGAAGGGGGGCTGGAAATCCTCCCCTCTCGTTTTTTTTTTTTTTTAATTTTCCAAAAGAAGGAACAGAGGGGGCCAGGTGAGGATATTCCGAAAAAGGCCCAGTCCTCTGTTCTTAACGCTACCTCGCTAATGCGGGAAATGGCGAATAGTTTGAAAAAAAAAAAAAAAAAAAATATATATATATATATATTGAAGATGCGAGGCTTATTTGATACGATGTTATTAGAAAGGTACGAGGATGTAAATGTGAAACACTTTTTAACTGGGAATGGTGTAATGGTGAGAGATAGATAGAAGATGATTGAATTAAAAGTGCAGCGACTGATTTGTATTCACGGCAGCGTTTGTCATGTTACTGCCGCTGAAGTGGCATTTAAGATGGGGCATTTGACCCGTTGTGTGTGTGTGTGTGTGTGTGTGTGTGTTGTGTGTGTGTGTGTGTGTGTTTGTGTGTGTGTCGTGGTGATTGGGTGGGGTGGGGAGGTGCCTGTGTGCTGGGCTAGTCAGACTCATAGGCTGGTTGCTGGTGTGGTGTTCTTACCCACAAAATATTTGCCGACTAATGATGTGTTGTCTGTCTCTCCTGTGTGCAGGCCCGGGCGCGTGGTGTGATGGTGAAGGTGCGCGAGGGGGAAGAAGCCCCCCCTGCCCCCCCGCCCACTGTCACCCTCACCCCCACGCCCCTCTCCGACGCACACGCCCACCACAGCCAGGCCGCGCCCATGGGGGTCCCGCCCTCACCCGCCTCCTCCCTGTCTGCGTCAGGGCCCGTGTCCCCCGCCTCCTCCGTCAACTCGACGGGGGAGGCGTACACCCACGACGACCTGCGACCCTACCACCGTGGCCACGGGTACCACCACCCTTGGGGCAGGCACGCCACCGCGCCCCCTACCCACGCCCGCCGACACTCGCCTCACCACCACCACCACCATCACCACCACCACCACCACCAACAGAACGGCTCCGGACCTCTCCACCACCACCACCACACCAACGGACACTACTACCACTACAACCACAGCTCCAGTGGGCGGAGTCACTACCACAACGACGACGGGTACTACGGCGGGTACCACCAGGGCGGCGGACACAAGGTCACCTACCAGGACGCGTACCAGGGGTACCAGGGCGGCTACCACACTGGTTACTCGGGAGGCAGAGGCCGTCGCAAGTCCCTGAGAGATGATACGTGGGCGTCCTCCCTGAGCGTGGGCGGGGGTCGCGGTGGGCGTGGTGGTGGGCGGTACAAGAGCATCTCCCCGACCCCGTCCAGGTCCAGGGGCGCTTCCCCACGCTCCCACAACCCGTCGCAGTGCTACACCACCTCCCCGGCCGCCCTGGACGAAAGCATGGGTTCCGTCACGGTGGAGGTGGGCGGGAGTGGAGGCCTGGTGGGCGGGGTGGAGGACGGGCTGTTGATGGGGCTGGGCGAGGAAGGGCAGCACGTGGTCCACCTCCACATCAACCCGGGCACAACCGTCAATTTCACCACGGAGGACGGACAGGTCCAGCGAATATCAGGTAAGCTCCTCCCGTCAACTCTCACTCACCCTTCCCTGCCTCGCGCCCTCACTCATCATCCTTCCTCCCTCACTCACCCTTCCTTACTCCGTTCATCCTCAGTGTCTCCTCATGTTCCACCAATTTCTCCTCATTCTCTACTTAGTCGATCCATCGGGCAATAGACACACTTGCTCCTTGTCTCAGGCAATAATCACAGGTGTGTCTAGTCTATTGGTCAATAAAACACAGCAGCGCCCAGTTTCGGGCGATAGACACAGCTGCACTCAGCCTCAGGCAGTAGACACAGCTCCACCTGGTGTTAAGCAATAGACACACAGTTTCAGGACAGTAGGTACAGCTGCATCCAGTCTCAGGCAATGGATACACTGGCACTCACTCATGTAATTGACACAGCTGCACCCAGTCTATAAGGTAATAGATATAGTCGAGCCCAGTCCATCAGGCAATAGACAGCTGTACCCAGTCTATCTGGCAGTAGAAACTGCTGCACGCAATCTGTCAGGCAGTAACCTTAGCTGTACCCACTATGGCAGGCAATACACAACTGCAAACAGTCTATCAGGCGGTGGACAAAGAAGCACCTAGTATATCAGGCATCAACATTTCCACCCAGTCTGTTAAGCAATATATACAGTAAAACCCAGTATATTGGCGTTAGACACAGCTGCACCCAGTCTACCTGGCGTTGGACGTAGCTGCAACCAGTCTATCGGGTAATAGACACAGTTGCACCCATTCTGTCAGATATTAGACGTGATTGCTCCCAATCTATCAGATATTAGACACAGTTGCACCCAGTCTATCACACATTAGACGTAGGTGCTCCCAGTCTATCAGACATTAGACGTAGGTGCTCCCAGTCTATCAGACATTAGACGTAGCTGCTCCCAGCTGCTCGCATCTACACCCGATATCAGGCAATAGAATCAAGCAGGTTACTATTCCCCATGATCCAGTAGCATTATTGATCCATCTATTTTCCAACACTCGACAAGTATTTGAAAAAAACAGTTCCTAATGTACTGTTCCGTCGCTGCCGAATGTTGCCGTTCGTGGTTCATACTGTATTTTTTTTTATTGCACGTGAAGTATAATATTGCTGGTAATATCTGTCCATCTCGTGTTCGCTGGAAATGGTCGCGTGTTGTGGGACGGAGCGAACGCACTTGTCGATCGTCCAAGATCTGGACGTGAACATTTACAGCGAAGAGCAAGTGTTTTATCTGCCTCTTGCCTTACAGAACCTCACACTCCACTGTTTCTGACCTTACAAAAAATCCAAATCTTACTGCTTTTTTCCCCTACCTAACAGACCCACGTAGGTACATGGGTAAGAAGAGGACGAACGGGTAGACCACATGTAGATACATGGGTGGCATGGGACGAACAGGTGATCATTATATACATGGGTGTGTTGTCGGGGAGGTAGGTGCCAGAACAGCTGTTCAAAAAGCGTACACTGACACCAGCAACATCTGTGCTAAGTTATATTTGCCCTGTGTATCCCTATCATTATCTGGGGATGAAATTATTTTCAAATTACCGACTGAAATCATTTTGACATACGTTATGCTTGATGTATGGGATATTACAACGTGGAGGTTAATGTGGGGGGCTGCGAGATTAATGTGGGTTCGAGTGCCGCCATGTGTACATACACATTTACATAATGTGTTTGGATGCTGTGCTCCCAGGAGTTGTTGATACAGACGTGGAGGCTCTCAGAATTCATGAAGATTTAATCTGGTTACCATACAACCATTTATTGCGGCCCCTTATCTACATATGCTGTTTGTAGAGCTATTATATGATAAATGATACAGTCGAGGATGTGTTAATCAAATGGACAAGCACGTTAGGAACATGGAATTATTTGTGTTTAAGTAAATACAAGCTTTCTGGTTTACTATCCAGTCTCCGTCATTAATGTCAGGTTGGAAGGAGCCTTTTACTTTAACGTATATTCATCTTTCTTCAGAAGAAAATCCAGGATATTATTACTAATGTGTAGCAGAAAACCATCAGGTCTTCTGTTATCTATTCCTTCCCATGTACTGTTCTCCAGCAGATAACCTCTTCATAGACCATCAGGTCTTCGTCAATTGCCCTTTCCCATGTACTGTCCTCCGTCATAGAACCCTTCCCATGTGCTGTCCTCCAGTAGATAGCATCGTCATAGACCATCAGGTCTTCTGTTATCTGTTCTTCCTGTGTACAAGCGAGGCCTTTGTTGATCGTGACGAAGTAGATAAGTCGCAGTGATAAGCGAAGACTATTAGTAAGGCAGGAGGAATGAGGGAGGGAAAACGAAAAAATTCGGTTAAGGAAGAGCTTCGTTCCACAGACAGAAATCGTGGCTGAATTTCCACCCTTACACCTCCTTAGTGTGTTTTTTCTTGTCGTTATTCGACTCCTGAGTGACGGTAATATGTATGCAAATATGTGCAGGAGCATGTGTACACACACGTATGCGTATACACAGACACACGAATGATTTATGTTTGGATGGATTTAACGAAAAATATGTTCAGACTAACACGAATGCTGCTTATTTTCATGTCATTGACCTTCTGTAAGTTATTCAGCACCAGATCAGTGACCAGACACCAAGTCGCAAACTTTTGATAACTTCCATCGGCTTCGAATTTAAACCTCTCTAGAAAATCGCGTTTAAACATTTCCTGTAAACACTGACTTATCACTTGTGGTTTAAAGACGCTGTGATAATTATGAATCAGCTTTGATAATATGGTCGTGAATCTGAAAATTGGCCGTTGAGAATATTAGTTTATTGATTTTTAAAGAGAAAACTCATGGTACAAGGACAGAAACCCACGAAAAAGTAGTCATGGCAACAGACGTCTAAAGAAAACGTTTTTGTGCCACGTTCAGAGAAAACGTTTTCTTGTGTTAAAGTAGATGGGTCACTATGATATATATATATATATATATATATATATATATATATATATATATATATATATATATATATATATATATTAAATGTAATAAATAATCTTGATCTGCCAATGCGCAGTTGCTGTATTATGCACGGTTGGAATTGTATTAGATAAATTTATTGTTCAGCCACATTTTATGCCCAGTGTTATGAGCTATCAGCTCGTCGCATGTGTCAGTCTTAGGTTCGGGTGTTTTAGATACTAGGAAGATTATAAGACACCTGTGATTTATAATTTATTATTTCCTCTTTTGATATTATGTATTGAAGTGTAAGAATATGATGGTACATACGCAAGGTACTTTATAAGATAATAGATATTAATATGTGATAGCTTTGAATGTGTTCTATTCAACATACACGTATAAGAACGGAATGTAGTGGGCTCCAGAAGGACAGTAGGCCTATGAGAGGCGGCTTCCTGTGTTTAAACAGCTACTCTTTTCATTTATTTGTGCATTGATTTTAAAATTCTTGGTCCGTAGTTATTTTTATATACCGTCTCTTTGGTCGCTTGTGTGTGTTCCTTGTTTTTGAGTGTTGCTTGATATTTCTCATCTTGATTTTAAAGATCTATACATCTGTTTTTTCGTAAACCTCTGTGCATCTTTTATACATTAGAAGTAAGAATGAAACTCATAACGAACTCGCTTCCAACTACATTACGTGTGCTATCGAATTCCTAGATGACTTTCGATTGCTTTGAATATGTTCATTAGCCAGTGAAAGGAATGACATTATTGAGCCCTTTAGATAAGCATAAAAGTTTTTCGTAATAGCTAAACATATGCGTAAGCTATTTATTATTTACGGTTGGCTTTGTTAGAGCGTTTTGTGTAGACATGAATGAGCCGTGCTGTTTGTGTGTGATTAACTCGTCTTTGTAGCTACATCCGGAATGACAAGTAATCAGTTACACAAGTATGTATATATATATATATATATATATATATATATATATATATATATATATATATATATATATATATATATATATATATATCCGTGTGTGTGTGTGTGTGTGTGTGTGTTTACTCTAGCAAACGCATTTTCTATTTGGTCACCCACCCGCCTCCTGGTCACAACCTCTTTAGACATTTGTAAGTCTCGCATTAAGTCCTTCTCTAACGAATTTCGTGTCGCCTTCTGTTATATTCTGTCCTGTTGTGTGCACGTATTTCCCCCCCTAGTGTGCTGGTGGTCCTGCTTATACCGGGAGGTCAGAATGACTCGTCTAACTCGGCTCTGTACATCTCTGTACTTTGGCTCTCTGGCTGTGTGACTGTCGCTGTACTCTCGCTTAATATTACTACAGGCTTTTAGACAGGAGGGGTCACCGTCCTGTCCCAGCAGGGAAGACAGTGTCGTCCTGGTCAGTCCCGTACAACACACTCGCCTGTCTCTGGCTGGATGATAACGTCAAGAGCTTTCTCTCTCTCTCTCTCTCTCTCTCTCTCTCTCTCTCCCGAGGGGTGAGTCATAGACCGTCTAGTGCTGCTCAAGGCCCTGGCTGCCCCACTTCAAGGTGACACCACAGAGGGTGTGTTTCATAGACCCGGCGGGACTTGTGGTGTGTGTGTGTGTGTGTGTGTGTGTGGAGGGAATACTTATGAAGCTGCCTGCTTAGTTGGTTGGTTGGTTGGAGGACTGCGGCATTTTGTATATGGGGAAGACAAGTAACGGAAGACAAGGGGAGGTCGGGATAACAGATGACCTGATGGTCTATGACGAGGTTATCTGCTGGAGGACAGGACATGGGAAGGACAGGTAACACAAGACCTGATGGTCTATGACGAGATTATCTGCTTGGAGGACAGGACATGGGGAGGACAGATAACAGAAGACTTGATGGTCTGTGACGAGGTTATCTGCTGGAAGACAGATGATAAAAGACCTGATGGTATATGACGAGGTTATCTGTTGGACGACTGGACTGGGATCCTGTATTTACATCTTGAATATCTGCAAACAGGTCGGTAAAATGGCAGGCGCTTTTCCCACCCACCTACCCACCACCTTCTCCTTATTCCCTCTCACATCATCATTTCAGTGAGTGTTGTGCCCATCTTACCAGTGGACGTGGACGGACGAATGGAATCGTGATGATGAATTTTGATATTTGTGGACACATTTATTGATGGCTCGGAAAAATTTTTATCACTTGGAAATTTAGAATTTTTTTTCCTATCCTGAATCGATTTTTTTTACCCCAGAATGTCCTCTGGTATTTAGGTTTGCGTATACATTTTGGGTTGCTGTCTGTATGTTTTTTCAATACACGTTAGGTTCAGTCTACTGACAGCACGTCGACCCCAGTATACCACGTCGTTCCATATCACTCTATCCTTTGGACGCCTTTTACCCCTCTGTATGTCCAGGCGGCCCCGATCACTTAAAATCTTTTTCACTCCATCCCTCCATCTCCAATTTGGTTTCCCCTTTCTCCTTGTTCCCTCCACTTCTGACACATATGTCCTTTTTTTGTTAACCTTTCCTAACTCATTCTCTCTATATGTCTTACCCATATCAGCACACCCTCTTCTGCTCTCGACCACGTTCTTTTTATTATCACACATCTCTCTTACCCTTTCATTATTTACTTGATGAGAGCACCTCGCACCCCATTTTGTCCTCATAAACATTTCATTTCCAACACAACCACTCGCCTCTGCACAACCTTATCTATAGCTCCTGCCTTGCGTCCATATGATATCGTTGGAACTACTATACCTTTGAATGTGCCCATTTTCACCCTCTTTGTCCCTCTTTTTTCAAACCAGGTATTCCCAGTCACCAGTCCTTTTCAGCACACAACTTCACTAGCTGTCCACCATTTCCATTCACTTAATACCTCTTGCCTTCCAATTATACCCTCAACTTCCACATTACTCAGCCTCGCATTTGAATCGCCTATTACTAATACCCGATCTCTTGCATCAAGATTGCTGACACACTCGCGCAGCTGCTCCCAAAACACTTGCCTGGCATATTTCTTCTCATGACCAGGTGTATAAACACTAATATAGTCGCCTGTCTCCCGCCATCCTCTCTCATGTTTACCTTTAACGGTCTAGATCTTCTCTGTTCCCACATTTAGAAAGAGATGGTATATGAGGGGAAGATCCCAGACACCCAGGGAGAGGGATGGGGAGTTAAGGAAAGAGATGAGTACATAAGTGTGATAGAGAAGACGGTAACATCACTAATATGGAATACCTCCAGGTCTATCGTCCTCTGTGGCTCCAGTAGAATGCCTCATATTGAGAACCTGCACAGTCCTGAAGATGAATGTTAAAGTACTTATAGGAAATTTCAGCTTTGTATTTGCCAAAGGTCAGAAGGGAGGCATGAAGAGGAATATGGAATAGCTTGTATTTGCGATTGCCAACATTTGCAGGAGCAGTGTTTCTCGTTGACATCTTCTGGTGTTGGATTATACAGAGTTCCATCCTTTGGAATGGATTATTACGTTAGTCATCTTGTTTCTCTTATATTTTTCCCGACCTTCATTTGTCATCATATGTGAGCCTGTGGTCGTGTGTCTGATTATATATAGCTCTTATTTCTCCGAGAGTTGGAGTTGCTCTTCACTTCTCGGTCACGACTGTAGGCCGCTTGAAAGCTTGTATCACCAGCTGGGGTTCTGAGAAGTGAATATCTCCGTCATTGAGAAATTATCACAATCATTTTCGTCGCTAGGACGGAAAGCAGACCAGGGAAAATGATGACAGGGGAGTATTTAGTTTTCCATGGATAATTCCCATTGGAATTTGTGGAATTTTGTCTTTCGATTTGGGGTGTATCGGTTACGGTGATGAATATAAAAGTTTTCGTAAGCTGTGTCTATGTGGCTTCCGTTGTCGTGAGGTACGAGATGTATGTGTCTCTGTAGTTTCACATACAAGGCCCGGGTCTAGGAAGTCAGGTATGTGTGGTGGGCAGTCATCGTAAGCAACCCACCCTCTCCACCTTTCTTCGAAATCCAGTAGACGGTTTCTTTTGCCTCTCACCTTTGTTCTCCTCCATATTCTTTTTCCCTTCACCTCTCCTCCTCCTCCTCCTCCTCCTCCAGGAGAACTTGCGAAGTGATTGACACTCAGGGTAGCTGGACCTCTTCTTGAAAGTCATGATTACTAAATCGAAAAAGATTTGTTCGTCAGTTAAATGTCATGTAGTCGTCTGCCCTGTACAGTGTGTCGTTCACTGTGCCCTTCGCGTGTGTTTGGCTGTGACGTGCCCGGCCGCCCGGCCCGGGGGCAACATTCCTTGATAGCTCCTCCTCCGTCAGGAGCTCGTGCGACACCTTATCATCAAGCAGCTCACGTCCTCAACTCGTATTTCAAGTGTTCGTGTAAGTAAGCACACAGACTGACGCGCCAGGAACCACTTATCTGGGCGTTATTTTAAAGACGTTTTGAATAGATGTTGACGTTGAATCTTCTGATCTTTCAACGTATGAGAACGTCTTGTATATGTAGAAGGCTTGTGTTATAGCCATTCAGATGGAAGTCCTTCTGTGTATCATAGGGGATTATTATTATATTAGAACTGCGCTTGAAGTTTAATGGTGACAAAGGAACTCAACAGCCAATCCTACCAACGAGACCTACTGCTGTGAAGCATGACGACGACTCCCACAGACTCACGATGGTGACACTTCGAACAGTGCCTCGCTGAGCTGAGGAGGGAGAGGAACGGAGGTGTGGGGTGAGGAAACGTACGTCGTATGGGTCGCTATGTGCCTCGTCATGAGGTTTGATAAGCAACGCAGATGAAAGTTAACGATTGTCGGGCCGGCAGTCTTCTGCTGGTGGTGGTGGTGGTTGGTGATGGTGGTAAACATGGAACACTGAGGGAGAGAGAGAGAGAGAGAGAGCTGCTGATGATAACGAATCCACTGCAGGAGGCTAGAAGCAAATGGCAGAAGGACAAATTGCTCTCTCTCTCTCTCTGTCTCTCTCTCTCTCTCTCGGCACACCGCCTCCTCGTGACGGTGCTCTCGGGTGAGGTGAGGGAGAGAGGTTCCTGACGGTCCCAGTCTAGTACCGGCCAGATCGTAAAGTGCCACCTGCTGCCTGTTTGACGGCACCAGCCAATCACCCAGCGGTCGTCTGGGGTCCATATCCCTATTGATGGTTCGTCGTCGTCGTTGCCTGTACCACAATTAGTCACGACACATAGTGGTAGATCATGGCACGACAGCCAGCAAACACGACACATCCTCCCAAGTCACCACCACCGGTGGTATACACCCTCCTGATGAGACCTCGATCCAAGCTAGCAGGAGGAGAGATGTCCTAGCCCCGGCCCGGGGTCCGACAGCTGCGACAGGTGGGTCAAGACGACGCTGCTCCTCCTCCTCCTCCTCCTGCAGCTACACTCCAGCGCAGCAGACGAAAAGAAAAAGTGAAAATGATCCTTAAAATGGTTGTGTGGAGAGAGTTCCATCTTCGGTAGCTGATTAATTTTGTTACCCTCAGTAACTGATCACTTCACCATGTAATTATGTACAAACCAAATACGTCCTTGGTTTCACTGGATGACCGGAAGATACTGAACTCGGATCAGTGACTGATTAAGAGTCGGTTTAATTGATACTGTGAGAATACCTTAGTGTGAGTCACCATCTCCTGGTTGATCATGGCCAATTCGTCAGGATTTCGCTCTCAACGAGTTGAACCACATTCCACTTCCTCCCTTGACCTGTGTGGCCAACAGCGTTATCCCCCCCAGGCCCCGTTCATCGTAATTCCATTGAACCTTGGCTCTCTCTCTCTCTCTCTCTCTCTCTCTCTCTCTCTCTCTCTCTCTCTCTCTCTCTCCCGGTCGACACGTTACACATATTTTTTTTTTTTGTCATCAACTTCTCGTAAGTGTTCTTACCAACCTTGGAGGTTTTCTTGCTTGGCTAAATGGCCGCAGGACCTGGTTTAGCGAGATGTGTGTGTGTGTGTGTGTGTGTGTGTGTGTGTGTGTGTCTCATGTCTATACAACACAGTGTATAGCATCTCTGAGTAAGCTTCCTGCGTGGACGAGCAGTGTTTGTGTTTGATGGCACTGATTGTGTTTGATCTGGCCATTTAAGATCAAGTCCTGCTTGTGTCTCGTCTCATTCAGAATTTGAACGTGTATTTTGGAAAGTTGTGGGAAATGGTAAGAGGGTGTTAAGGGATTCAAGACGATATAGTCATACAGTTATTGTAAATTATTTTTTATATTCTCAAGAAATGTTTTATTCTTTATAGTCTTTTTGGGACTCGTGCTGTTATCCCAGAAGTGATACATCTTGTGTATTTAAAGAAAAATATATATTTTCTTTATTTTGCTACAAAAAAATGAGGAAAAAATATGGTAAGATCAGTTTCCCAGGGGCTGGGTTATCGTACGCACGGATCGTACCGTCGTGCTTAAGGATCGTACCGTCGTGCTCAAGGATCGTACCGTCGTGCTCAAGGATCGTATCGTCGTGCTCAAGGGTCGTACCGTCGTGCTCAAGGATCGTACCGTCGTGCTTAAGGATCGTATCGTCGTGCTCAAGGATCGTACCGTCGTGCTCAAGGATCGTACCGTCGTGCTCAAGGATCGTACCGTCGTGCTAATGGATCGTGCCGTCGTGCTCAAGGGGGTTTAACTGCGCGTACCATGCGCGTCCAGGACACTCGTCAAATACGTGCCAGACGCCCCACCATAACCGGTGCATCACAGCAGGTACCTCCTCCTCACCCAGGCCCGTCCTCCTCCTCACAGACCGTCTCGCTGGTGTCCTGGAAGCGGAGGGAGGGAGCCTATACTCGTACTTCCTCACCTCACACTATGATCTGCATTACGTAATCTCCCGGAAGTTAAATCTCAGGTTCCAGGTCAGTGTGCAGTTCCGGGAATGATTGTTTGAAAGACATGGATCAACGAGACGCTGTCAGGAAATGTGTGTGTGTGTGTGTGTGTGTGTGTGTGTGTGTGTGTGTGTGTGGTGGATAGTGTTTTAAGAAAAACGACCCTTAGTTTACCCCATAACCAGCTCAGTGTTAATTACTCCCAGTCAGGTTATGGGGTTGGTAAGAGCCGTGTCCCCTCGCCTTCCCCTGGTTCAACTTTTTTTTTTTATCATGTTTTTGTCGTTCAAGGCCAGACCACCTCGCTGGGGCCTCGGGTCTGTGTGGGTCTGTGTAACCCCTTTTTTTTAGATTTCCTTCATTTACTTGAATGTATAGACTGTGATAGATGGTGAATGGGAAGACTTGTTAATCGACAGTCTATGTAGAAATGTCAATGGAGTATATATATATATATATATATATATATATATATATATATATATATATATATATATATATATATATATATATTATTATTATTATTATTATTTATTATTATTATTATTTTGCTTTGTCGCTGTCTCCCGCGTTTGCGAGGTAGCGCAAGGAAACAGACGAAAGAATGGCCCAACCCACCCACATACACATGTATAAACATACACGTCCACACACGCAAATATACATACCTATACATCTCAGTGTATTCATATATATACACACACAGACATATACTTATATTCTTTTGTCCCTGAAGCAAATGGTTTGCATTTGGTATACTAGCAGGACATCCGGCTGGCTAGTCTAAGTGAACAAGCAAGTAATTTCAAACGTCTTAATTGCCGTCCTGTAGATCCTTGACAAATAGGTGCTGGCGAGCAGCGCGTTCTGAGGTAAACTACACACATAACCTTAACAGAAAATGGTATTGTAGTGAGTGAGGAAAGGGGAGACTATGATGGTATTGCTTGCGCTTTGTGTGGAGTCGTCCTCGCTCTGCCGACTTGGACTCAAGGCTGTGCCTTTAGATGATGGGTATTTCTATGCCACAGCGGTCTCGTGGTTTCTCATGGTGGTTTGAATGATGTCAGGCGAGGAGTGTTAAATGTCCGTGAGGCTGGTGAGCTACTGGGTTAGGTGTGACCTACGACCCGTGGGGTAATTATTGATTGATATTATCGAAGGTTAAAACCTTATCTTGTGCGTGTTACAGCCACTTCCGGGTCAGACGAGCGAAACTTATTTTCATTTC
Source organism: Panulirus ornatus (assembly GCF_036320965.1). NCBI lineage: Eukaryota > Metazoa > Arthropoda > Malacostraca > Decapoda > Palinuridae > Panulirus > Panulirus ornatus. The sequence goes on from NC_092242.1 coordinate 59,656,198, forward strand.
TTTTTTTTTTAATTTTTGTTAGACTGTGATGGAGTTACAGGATATGACGGTGTTAAATTTCTCGTGTTTTAAACTGTATATGCAAAATTATCATGGTCGTAAAAGTTGATTTTATTTTAAAACGAACAATTAACATTAGATAAGTGGTTAGGCGGCTTGTTGACCTATCAATGGCCAGTGTTGTTAAGGCCGTGAACCTCTTTGTAACCAAAGGTTAGAGTAAACCTTAACACCTTCTTCTAGATAATTCTCTCAGGCCATACACGCTCTGACTGCCTTAATGGCCCTTGTCTTTATGAAGGAACTTAAGTCCTCATATTTTCTCCCTCGGCTGAGTGGCCACAAGTATGATTTGAATTTACGTATTTATAAGTGTTGACCTCTGTGGCGTAGGCACGTAAGGGTTACTATTGCTGCCTCTGACGCATTTACGTCGAGGGCACATAGGTTCGAAACCTCCTGGTTGGGGCAGTCGGTCTGCAGTCAACCTAGCTGTACATCCTCCCTTATATATATATATATATATATATATATATATATATATATATATATATATATATATATGTATATATTATTTTTTTTATTTTGCTTTGTCGCTGTCTCCCGCGCCTGCGAGGTAGCGCAAGGAAACAGACGAAAGAAATGGCCCAACCCACATTATATATATATATATAATGTTAATGGGATGGCCATGATTAGTGCAGTCTGTTGGCCGTGTCGTCTCAGCTAACATCAAAAAAAAAGAAAAGTATATACACTATGTACAAGGAACGATGTAAAAAAGTGATAAATATATACATATTTCTTAAAAGCATGATAGCTATGTGTGTTGGGTCGCTCCATCTATGGAAAGGAATGGTTGATGGTCGGTTTCTTTAGTGATATAAAAGATGTCTTATAACATCATCCGTGACGTAGAAAGCCTTCATTGGCAAGATTTTTTTTAATTCCCATTTCAAGGTACCATTATTTTGTATAACATCATCCGTGACGTAGAAAGCCTTCATTGGCAAGATTTTTTTTAATGCCCATTTCAAGGTACCATTATTTTGTATAACATCATCCGTGACGTAGAAAGCCTTCATTGGCAAGATTTTTTTTAATGCCCATTTCAAGGTACCATTATTTTGTCTATTATTCAGAAAAATTACAGAGGTGGTATTTCTTCCTTACGAAAGGTTAGATATGTTTGCAAGGAAAGGTTAGATGGTATAGATAATGTGAAAAAAATTTTTTTTACCCAAGCGTTAGATAAAGTATTAAATGTCACTTGATTACCAGAAAAAGTTAGAGAAATAGTAATGTTTACTAGATGACTAACATGAGTTAGAGAAATAGTAATGTTTACTAGATTATTAACATGAGTTAGAAGAATAGTAATGTTTACTAGATTACTAACATGAGTTAGAGAAATAGTAATGTTTACTAGATGACTAACATGGGCTCTGTGAGAAATGATAACATACTAATTTACAGCGTGTGTAGATGATAAAACAATAGCCAGTAATAAAAGACTGATTTTTCTCCCCCAACACCTTGTAGAAACTTGATGCTTGAATCGCGACACACTGTATATGCCATGTTACACCAGCCAGCTGGATAAACGTACACTCGAGAATCTTAGTGATATATGTAAATCGTAATTGTGAAAAGTATAAATGGCTAGTTATGTCGACAAACTGTGTGTTATTCAGAGAGAGAGGAAACACTTTCACTGGATTACAATGTCTGTGTTTAAACAATAGGAAAGAAAAGCTTTATGTAAAATGATTTTATTTGACGCTGCTCAGTTGGTATGAAGTTATATGTATATATTATTTCATTTATATTTACTTCAAGATCAGTCTTTAAGAAAACAGTGTCCTGTGTTGCGCAGGACCTAACTGACGGTTCCGGGAGGCCAAAGCTGCGCTACTTCCAGCTGCAGGGAAAGGTAGACATTTTTGAAGTGATGAAATTATTGAGGAGACTGGACTCCCGGTGATACAGCCTCGCTAAGATGGCTTTCTTCTCGTGTAACCTCGTGCAGGAGGAGTCCTGTAACACTGGCTATATACATATATATATATATATATATATATATATATATATATATATATATATATATATATATATATATATAGTTTGTGTGTGTGTGTGTGTGTGTGTGTGTGGTGCTTGAGTGTGTGTGTGTGTGTGTGTGTGGTGCGCGAGTGTGTGTGTGTGTGGTGCGCGAGTGTGTGTGTGTGTGTGTGTGGTGCGCGAGTTTGTGTGTGTGTGGTGCGAGAGTGTGTGTGTGTGTGTGTGGTGCGCGAGTGTGTGTGTGTGTGTGTGTGGTGCTTGAGTGTGTGTGTGTGTGTGGTGCGTGAGTGTGTATGTGTGGTGCTTGAGTGTGTGTGTGTGGTGCGCGAGTGTGTGTGTGTGGTGCTTGAGTGTGTGTGTGTGTGTGTGTGTGTGTGGTGCGCGAGTGTGTGTGTGTGTGTGTGTGTGTGTGTGTGGTGCTTGAGTGTGTGTGTGTGTGTGTATGTGTGTGGTGCGCGTGTGTGTGTGTGTGTATGTGTATGTGCAGCAGATAATGCCCGGAAGGGAGGTCATTGTTCATGGTTCGGTCGTGGCGCAGCGTGTTTGTGTTGCAGGTCGCGGTTGCCTGACCCGTTATGTTTTGGGGGGAGCAGCACACACACTTTCGATCATTTCCATGGTCTCACCCGCAGCATGAGCAAGGCGGTAGGTACGACCCTTTGAGAACGATGCTACGACCTTTTGAGCTGGACGACACGACCCTCTACGGCTGGACGACTCTAAGGTATGATAGCATGGCCTTGGACCTGACCTTTCTATAAAAGGATTCAGGTCATAGGACAGGCTATCTAACCCTAAGATCGTACCATTGTGTTCAAGGGTCGTACCGTCGTTCTTAAGGGTCGTACCGTCGTGCTTATTGGTCGTACCGTTGGGTTCAAAGGTCGTGCCGTCTTGCTTAATGGTCGTACCTTTGGGTTCACAGGTCGTACAGGTGTGTTAAAGTTCCGTGCCGTCGTGCTGAATGGTCGTACCTTCGTATTTAAGGGTCGTAATGTCGTGCTTAAGGGTCGTACCTTCGTGATGAATGGTCGTACTGTCGTGCTTAAGGGTGTGTTGTCGTGACTAGAAAGTATGATTTCAGTATCAAGTGTCAGGAGCTTTTAAGAAAAATTCCTGTTTAAACTATGCGTGCGTGAGTTACACGCCAGAGCACACGTGCGTGCGTGAGATACACACACCAGAGCCCACGTGTGTGCACGTGAGGCACACACCAGAGCCCACGTGTGTGCACGTGAGGCACACACCAGAGCCCACATGTGTACACGTGAGGCACACACCAGAGCCCACATGTGTGCTCGTGAGATACACACCAGAGCCCACGTATGTGCACGTGAGATACACGCACACGTGCATGTTTAACACAAACATGTACGTGTAGGATATACCCTGTCCCAGGACTGTTGGAAACATTATATTACCACCGTGTACTGTACTGTGTGTACTGTACTGACGTGTACACACAGTACTGTACTGACGTGAACAGACACCTTTAACACGATTTATATGTTGTTCTCTCCTGCTACGTTTTTTATTCATTCCCATTTTCTTTGCCACTTCGTTTTAGTCATTTCTGTGTCTATTTGGACATCTTTCTTTAAGTATGATAGAAGAAATTTGGACAAATGCATATTTCTTAGATGCTAGCAAATCTGAATTTTGTCTTTGCTATATTTGACTCCAGACTTGCATTCATTTTCTTCATATGGATTTCGAAAGTGTGAGGAATTGGTGTATCTTGGGACCACAAACATGTCCAGGTCCTCATCGCATTGAGAGTCTCTCTCCCACCTCTGTCGCTGACGGTAACACAGGCTTCGAGCTGCACGCAGGAGGGAGCGTGTGCTCGGCCCAGTGCTCAGTAGTCCCTCACCACTGGCGGGCACCTCCTTAGAGCACAGGGCCCGCACCTCCTGAGTTGTAGGGAGGTTTGATCTAAATATAACACCTACTGTAGGTGGTCTTGCAGAAGGGGGTCCTAGGGTTACAATAGAAATGAACTTCAGTGAGGGCGTGTATGTTCTTCGGTATGGGTCTTGAAAACCGGTGTGCCTTAGAGGTTTATTCATCGATTGATGAGTTGAGAAATGATTACATAATTGTAGATAAAGGTTCATTGAACTAACTGCAGTTGTAGGTTTTAACATTTGCAGAGAAAATGATGTAAATTGTGGGATTATGTAAACATCAGATAAGGGTATTATGCAGACAGACCGTACATATATGTATAGGAGGTTGAGGTTTATATATATATATATATATATATATATATATATATATATATATATATATATATATATATATATATATATATATATATTGGAAAGGATCACAATTTTGCGCGTGATCAAGATATTCCTATTAGTCCACGGGGAAAAATCACATGTTTACCAAATGGCGTCCTAGCTTCGTCTCTTCGATGTATATCAACTGACTGTTATATTTCTCTCTTGTGTCTACCCCTGATGATGTGATTATTACACGAAAGTGCGCTTGGGAACTTTTCGTGTTTCATTTTCCCCGTGGAGTAATAGGAATATATATATATATATATATATATATATATATATATATATATATATATATATATATATATATATATATATATATATATATATTAGAGAAGAACTGCTGCACTAAGTGTATCACAAATTTACGAGGATGATTATTTTTATTGTATATGGAATGTGGCAGTTTGCCAATTAAATATGGTGGGTTTGTAATGGTGCAGTTCAGAGTAGATTTTTTTAAACCTGTCTTTAATCAAATATCATGATTGCGTGATTAACGTACATGGAAAATTACCTGCCATAGAGTGTCTGTTTTCCCGTTTTATTTGTAATATTTTTGTACAACAGTTCCGTTGTAGCAGCAACCTTTCCGTTTTTGTGTAACTGTCAATTGAATTCTTAGTTTAAACTTTTGACTGTAAATTGTATCCATTTTTTTTATCCTTTGAATATTTATCTTTGATATGTTACTAATGAGTTTAACTTGGGTTTACAACCAGTGATGTATATTGACGAAACACTGTAAGACACACATTATGTGTTGAGGATGCGTAGGAGTGAGCTCATACAAATTGAGAGTGTGGCGCTAAATAGTTTAGATAGATAGAGATAACTTGATAGATAGATAGATAGATAAAAGGTTACCATGCATGTGTCGGGTGTGTGTTAGGGCAGTTTACCTACCCCAGCGCCTCGGTACAATCACATACTCTCCATCTATGATGAGTGGATCTCTGGTGAACACTGTGGGTAAAAATGTTATTATTCCAGTGTGTTTACGTTCGTGAACGCATGAGCAGCGGGGCATCGCGATCAGTGGACCCGCGAGAAATGGGATCGATCCTAGTGCTTGCATGCAAGGTTTGCCTGTGTGTGTGTGTGTGTGTGTGTGTGTGTGTGTGTGTGTTGTGGTGAGGGAGGAGGGACTTTTTTTGATTTGTTTGATTTGCTGAGACAGCACGGGCAACTAAATTCCCTAATCAAGGATATATATATATATATTATATATATATATATATATATATATATATATATATATATATATATATATATATATATATATATATATTCTCTTATTCCATTGTTCATTTTCCCTCTCGTAGTAATTTTTTCAAGTATGTATGTCTTTGATCCGCAAATATCCTTCTACATCATGATCGGTAATAGTTTCTTTACGTCCTAATACTAGAAAAGAAAAAGAGAAATCACTGCATCACAGTAAACAATTCAGCTTGAATTTAAGAATAATATAGGTTAAAAAGAAAGTAAATATTGACACCAAGAATCTTTTAGTTCTCCCTTTTAATAATAATTTCACTTTGCTTCCCATGTTGCTTAAATCCTTTAATGCAAATGCTGCCTTTAGCAACAATAATACTATAAAGAATATCTTAATCAGGAATTCACCATTTATGGATTCGTGTGGAGTGACCTACAAATTCCCTGGGCGTAATTTCTCATGATTCTTATATAGTGTAAGGTCGTAGTATTTGACGGTCATTTGACCTTTCGCTATATATCAGAACTCGATAGTTGGCATGGCTCCCACTCACATACGACGAAGATCAGTGCTTATATTTTTCTGGCGTTGATTGTATATGTGTCCTTGATCACCCACCTATATAGGCCAGCCGCCAACGCTTCTTGAAATTGCCTGCTATATTTTTTCGTGACCGTTATACCATTGCTGGTCGGTAGGCGACAACGACTTAAGTTTGAAAGTTGAATTATGTTGTGTATTATTGATGTATTATTCCTGTGTATTTAACGAGTAGTGTGACGTCGGGCACATTAGTAGATGGAGAAGTGTAGCGTAGCGTGAAGCACGGTATGATTTACAGTGGGGGGAGATGAGCGTAGCTAAACTCAGAGCAGAGTGGTTGGACTCTTCGTCTTTTCTTTGGGAGAGAGAGAGAGAGAGAGAGAGAGAGAGAGAGAGAGAGAGAGAGAGAGAGAGAGAGAGAGAGATCCGCCGAAAGAGCGAATCCCCAAACATTTTGTATTTTTGATGTATGTACCAGTTATTGTCGTATCCTGTTCGGACTGGGTTATATTGATTATCTGTAGTGTTTGTTCTGCTGCCACATTCGTTCAGACATATTTCTCTTATTCCATCGTTCATTTTTCCTTCTCTCTTCAAAAAAGAAAAAAACGAATTCAAGTATGTATGTCTTTGATCTCCATATTTCCATCTGTATCATGAACGTTAATGGTTTCTTTGCTCATAGATCTTTGATCTTTTATTTTTCGTAACATCGTATTTCCCTCTACATTTACCAATTTGATCTGACAAACTCATTAGAGGAAGGAAGCCTGTTTCCCATGACCTCGCGTACAGTCATTAGTGACTTAATACAAGAAATTTGATAATAATAATACTAATAATAATAATAATGATAATGATAATGATAATGATAATAATAATCATAATAGTAATATTGATAATGATGATAGTAGGTAGTAGTAGTAGTAATGATAGTAATGATAATATTGATAATGATAATAGTGGATAGCAGTAGTAGTAGTAGTAGTAATGATGATAGTAATAATAATGATGATAATAGTAATATTGATAATGACAATAGTAGGTAGTAGTAGTAGTAGTAGTAGGTAGTAGTAGTAGTAGTAGTAGTAGTTGTACTAGTAGTAGTAGTAGCAATGATAATAATAATAATAATAATAATAATAATAATGATAATAATAATAATAATAATAATAATAATTAAAGATTGAGTTGATTTAAGTTGCTGAGCAACAGGTGTGGTGCCGGCCACCAACGAAGGTTTTTAAGAGTCAAGTTGCCCAACAATATATTGCCACAGCGACCGTTGTCTGCAGCGGCGTTCAACACTTTTTTGACTCCGGCGTGGCGTGGAGACCTTGTCTCCTGCAAGGGTGGGAAGTTGTGGGGGGAACGTCATGTGTCGAGAAGACAAGATAAATACGAAAGCAAATAAGTTTCCACAAGGTTTCAACTAACGAGGAAACTCGACGGGCTCGTCTGTCTTTTAATAGTTTTGACTGATGATATATGGCAGTTAATCCTATATTGAGAGGATATATGACAGTTAATCATATATTGAGGTGATATATGACAGTTGATCATATATTGATCATATATGGATGACAGTCTGCGGAGGGAATGGGCGGTGAATCCACGCAGAGGTCAAATGACAGTTTTCTTTGAAATTTGTCCTCAACTCACTTTTCCTTGCGTCTTTAGGGAGAAATGTCTTGTAGGGACGAAAAGAAAAAAAAAAAAATCTTGACAGTGGCTTTTGTGTATTATACTCTTAAGCCTCTCTCTCTCTCTCTCTCTCTCTCTCTCTCTCTCTCTCTCTCTCTCTCTCTCTCTCTCTCTCTCTCCATCTCTTGACCAACAGTTACGAAAATACCCCTAACCATACACTATCCAATGGGCTGTCTAACCACTCACTCTAGAGCCATTAACTACTACTGACAACACAGACAAAAAAAAAAAGAAAAAGAAAATTAAATTGAGTATTACGTATAGCCCCAGACTACACTGTTAACGTATGTATGTACGTACTCTCTGTAGCAGTGATAACTGACACTGTAGCCCCGAGGTGCCTGGCGGACAGTGAATAACACAAACACTATGACTTTCACTGATGACGATGATGATTGCAATCATGATGACGTGGCTACGGTTAATGTAGATGAGGGAGGGAGGTAGGTATACCAGGGTTGGCAACAGCTGAGGCAACATGGTTTTCAACGGCAATAAGAAACGGTAGAACCAACAGAACTAAAGCTGAATCAACACAGCTTGAACAGCAATAATGACGGGAAGGATAACCAAATGCATGGAGTTGCTTGCTTGCTTGCTTGCCGAGTCACTGCCAACGCTGTCATCACGCAGTGAGAGAGAGAGAGAGAGAGAGAGAGAGAGAGAGAGAGAGAGAGAGAGAGAGAGAGAGAGAGAGAGAATAACTCGAGGTTGACTTGGGTAAAAGGGAATGAGGTTAGGATAATGGTGACCTTGTTCTCTGATGTGTCTGAGGTTTCCTGAGAGAAATGGTGATGTTGTGACTGTTGCTGCTGAAGGTGCGACGAACACACACACACACACACACACACACACACACACACACACACACACACACACACACACACACAAACCATGTAGAAATTTGATAATTTGCGTGTTTGAGAATGTTCAAGAGATGGGGCCCTCGCGAGTGTAAAACTCCCCTAGCAGTACAGAGAGGTAATTACACACACACACACACACACACACACACACACACACACACACACACACACACACACACCAGCTAGGTAAGCGGACGGTTTTCATTGTTTTCTTCATCCTTGTATAGTGTCCTCCATTACATTGTATCAGGTTTCGGGAAAGACCAGAGGTCGCTATACGAAGTTCTGTCTTCTCTCTGCTCTTGCTCTGTATTTTGGTCTCATTTATTTGTCTCTTCATCCTTTATCATTTTCTTTGTTATCTTCGTTATCTCTTCTTGCCTCATCATCTTTCCTCTTCTTCTTCTTCCTCTTGCCTCATCATCTTTCTTCTTCTTCTTCTTCTTCTTCTTCTCCTTCTTCTTCGATGATTTGTCTCGTAGGTTGAGGTATGTGCAGGTGATGGTGCGTGATCGGCGTGGGTGTATATGACGCTCGTGGGTGTGTGGGTGGGTGATGGGCGGCAGGTGGGAGGGGAGAGTATGCGGCATGTGTGTGGGTAGCAGGTGGCAGAAGGGGAGGAGAATGTTGGTCCTGATGGGTAGGTGAAGGGTGGGTGGTGGAGGAGGAACTTCCGTTTGTCCAGATGGTTGGTGTATCCACAAGGTGGGAGAACACGGGGTAGTTGAATACAAGGTGGCAGATTATTAGGTGGTGGAAGACTAGGTGGTAGAACGCTAGGGGGTGGAAGACTAGGTGGTAGAACACTAGGTGGTGGAAGACAAGGTTGTAGAACACTAGTGGGTGGAAGACTAGGTGGTAGAACACTAGGGGTTGGAAGACGAGGTGGTAGAACACTAGGGGGTTGAAGTCTAGGTGGTAGAACACTAGGGGTTGGAAGACTAGGTGGTAGAACACTAGGTGGTGGAAGACTAGGTGGTAGAACACTAGGGGGTGGAAGACTAGGTGGTAGCACACTAGGGGGTGGAAGACGAGGTGGTAGAACACTAGGTGGTGGAAGACGAGGTGGTAGAACACTAGGTGGTGGAAGACAAGGTGGTAGCAGACTAGGGGGTGGAAGGCGAGGTGGTAGAACACTAGGTGGTGGAAGACTAGGTGGTAGAAGACTAGGGGTAGAAGACTAGGTGGTAGAACACAAGGAGGTTGAAGACTGGGTGGTAGAAGACTAGGAGGTTGAAGACTAGGTGGTAGAACACAAGGTAGTGGAAGACTGGGCAGTAGAATACGTGACGGAATACTAGGTGGTTGAACTTTTGGTGGGCAGGTGGAGGTGAGGAGAAGACGGGATGTGGAGGTGGGTGTCGGGGTGACCAAGCAGCTTTAAGGTATATAGCAAGTGTAACACAAGACGCGTCTCAAGACTGAAGGTGTGCTGGGCACCAGGGTGCTGCTGGGTACCAGGGTGCTGCTGGGTACCAGGGTGCTGCTGGGTACCACGGTGCTGCTGGGTACCAGGGTGCTGCTGGGTACCATGGTGCTGCTGGGTACCAGGGTGCTGCTGGGTACCAGGGTGCTGCTGGGTACCAGGGTGCTGCTGGGCACCAGGGTGCTGCTGGGCACCAGGGTGCTGCTGGGTACCAGGGTACAGCTGAGTACCAGGGTGCTGCTGGGTACCAGGGTGCTGCTGGGTACCAGGGTGCTGCTGGGTACCAGGGTGCTGCTGGGCACCAGGGTGCTGCTGGGCACCAGGGTGCTGCTGGGTACCAGGGTACAGCTGAGTACCAGGGTGCTGGTACTAGGTATCAGGGTGTTTCCAGTGGCTTAGATTCTCTTCAAGAGAGTTGTGCCACCACTGCATTGACGTGGGGTCGTACTATTGTTACTACCTGGGGTCGTGCTCTTGCATCTGCCGAGGGGTCGTACCCGTGTCCCCATCCGCTTTCGTGCTTCACGTACTGACCCGAGCGCTGATATGACAGCCGGGTCGTACCTCTGGCGAAGATTGTAGTCGTACTTCAGCAATGCTGAGGGTCGTGTCGTACAACTGGTGATGTAACCACTGAGGTCTTGATACATATACTTCTGAGCAGCTTTTAAGGGTCGTACTGACCTCACAGATAGTGGTCATGCAACAGTAGTCCTTAGGGTCGTACTAGTACACACACACACACACACACACATACGGTTGAGTCTGGTTAAGATTACCGAGAGCTGCAGTATTCATGGCTGGTGCCACACCCCTGTGTTGCATTTTTCTCATTTCTACTATTGTTGGTGGTAGTATTAATAGCAGTAAGAGAGGAATATATATATATATATATATATATATATATATATATATATATATATATATATATATATATATATATATATATATCCCTGGGGATAGGGGAGAAAGAATACTTCCCACGTATTCCCTGCGTGTCGTAGAAGGCGACTAAAAGGGAAGGGAGCGGGGGGCTGGAAATCCTCCCCTCTCGTTTTTTTTTAATTTTCCAAAAGAAGGAACAGAGAAGGGGGCCAGGTGAGGATATTCCCTCAAAGGCCCAGTCCTCTGTTCTTAACGCTACCTCGCTATCGCGGGAAATGGCGAATAGTATGAAAAAAAAAAAAAAAAAAAAAAAATATATATATATATATATATATATATATATATATATATATATATGTGTATATAGTGTATGGTCTCATCACGCACACAAAGTACTAATGCAGTGTACACAATGACAGTCGGACATCGGTCAATTTCCGACCAGTTCGCGGAAATGACCGTTGAAATGGTTGGGCAAAATGATCACATACAGAAGAGGATGAATTATGATCTACCTTCCATGATGTTAACACAGACCTCTCTAGCCAGGTCTGAGTGTGTGTGTGTGTGTGTGTGTGTGTGTGTGGACAAACCAACATGAGAACACCCCTGTTGGCTAAGTTCGAGGAGCCATAATGACACACTAGATACTTTGGTTGGTCTGAAAGTGAGCCATTGTGGACTATGTACATGGTTGGTAGATGAATGGAGATAACACCTTGAGCGCTGGACACCACACTCTCTTTTATTGGAAGTGCAGCCCGTACTGTGCGTGGTTGTAAGTTTCGTCTTGCGAAGTGCCTTTTATTTTTTTTTACTCGAAATTCCTTATTTTTGCCCTCTGTTTTCCTTTATTTTTTGTTTGACAAGGTTGGCACTGTGTGTGTGTGTGTGTGTGTGTGTGTGTGTGTGTGTGTGTGTGTGTGTGTTTGTTTGTTTGTGTGTCTGTGTGTGTTTTTGTGTCTATGTGTGTGTTTGTCTATCGTAGCATGAGCCAGGTCCCCGATTTATCGACCAACCCCTAGGGGTGGATGAACAGCTGGGTTGATTGTGGACCTACTACTGCAACCTGGATTCCAACCTATGCGCTCAACCCTGGGCGGCCCGTGAATGCGTCTTACGGTCAGATAGAATCTGTCTCCCAGGAAAGAGAGAGAGAGAGAGAGAGAGAGAGAGAGAGAGAGAGAGAGAGAGAGAGAGAGAGAGAGAGACTTTCAGTTGCAAAGATCCAATTTCCATTATTTTCTCGTGTGGGCTGAGAGAATGGAAGGGTTACGCAAGTTTATACATAATATATGGCTGGAGTCAAGTCCTTTAGTAGCCCTCTTGAGGACGACTATACGAACCTTGAGGACGACAGTACGACCCCCCCTTGAGCATGACCTTACCACCCTTACGTATGATGGTCCGGGTCTTTGACCTGATATCTTTAAGGGTCAAGTCGAAGGTTCGGACTGTCTTACGTAAGATTCCAGTCGTCGTACTCGAGAATCGACCCGTCGCGTTCAATAGGATTTGCCTTTGAGAAGCTAACAGTGCCACTGTTACTGTGAAAGAATGAATATATTGGTCGAAACTCCAGTCATTAAACTCTCCATCGTCCATCTTGGATTATCAATGAATTTTTTTTTTAAGAGATTCAGATGAGAACCTTAATTTAGAACGCGGAGGAAACCCTTCCTTTGTGGTGTTCCCTGGTCGAACCCCACAGAGCGTTGGGTGCGTTCAACCCTCCACGGTGAGAAAGAAGGTGGCGCGGCGTTCAACTCAGCCCGAGTAAATTAAAACTTTTCCTTCCTGGGTATATTGGCCTCTCTCTCTCTCTCTCTCTCTCTCTCTCTCTCTCTCTCTCTCTCTCTCTCTCTCTCTCTCTCCCAGCGCTCGTACAATCCAGTCTGCGAGGCTCTGGCAGCGCCAGCCGCTGTGGGAAAACATCATTGTTGATTCTCTGTTAATTAATCAAGTTATTTTTTTTTCTTTATAAAGGAGAGTTTGGTATATTTTCAGGGTACAAATTAGCCGTGAACTGCGAGTGTTAAGTTGGTGCAGTGTTCGTGAGTGAGGAATATACCACACTAACCTCGTGTCAGACAGACCACACCAGTACATCTAGCCATAGGATCTTCTGTCTACTACACCTTACGCCTCCCCTCCTCTCTCTCCAGCGGGATCTGTCATGGAACACACAGTTTTCACTTGAACACCACGAAAGTGAACATCGTTCATCGGAACATAATCCCAGGAGCCACGACTTCTAGCAATAACTTTTGTCTCTTGTACGATACGGATGTATTACACTCGCGTATTGTTGACATATCTTATTACCTGCTTGGTGTCCTAGGAACCTCCTCTGCTTAGTATGTCAATCCCGTAGCGCCTGGGAAGCCGGCCACGTCCACCGGGTACATTTTTGTGCTCCCGTTGGGCCCATTTCGCCCTTAACTCCGCCAGTAGAAGTTAACGTCACTCAGAAAGTAAAAGTCTTCCCATCCTGAGCTTAACCCAGAGGAAGAACGCGCTCATCACCCTAGAAATTACGGGCAGACTTATGCCCTCCAGCCAGAGCCACGTCGGTGGAAAACATAAAATAATGAGTTTCAAAATAGAAAATGAAAAGGGGGATTAATTTGAGCTCCTTGGGTTGTTGTCATTAGACTCGACTCTTGAAGGTGAAGGGTCGTGAAGACGAGGCAAAGACGAAAGAGAAAAGTAAGAGAAGGAGTCCAGCAACTTGGAGTCGCAGTAGCTCGGTGTTTACTTCGAGTTGACGTCATGATGGTGGACGCTTGCCCAAGCTACGGCCATCATTTCTCCTTCCATTTCGTGTTTAAAAGATTCGCTAGGGCTTTATAACCTTGCCCAGGCTCTGGTCTTTTTAGGTAGCCCGTCTACCCAGCTTCCCCTCTGAGATGCATCGTGACAGAATGTATTAGAAACTCAGTCGCGTCCTGTTGAAATGTAGCTGGTGTGGACGGTGAACATCACTAGCCTCATGAGTCCACAGTGCACTCGTTTCTTCATTTACACATCAATCTACTCTCCGAGATGGAGGGGATGCTATCCTCATATTTTCTGCATGTCGTAGAAGGCAATAAACGGGGGCAGGAAAAAGGAGCTGGAGGCCCTTCCCTACTGCATGCAGGATGGTGTATCAACCTTTGTTATTTTGAGCTTCACGTTACTTAATGCTGGGTCCAGACCTTTGGCAGAAGATAGGTACTCCTCCTGGCACGATTCTCATGAGAGACGAGTCGTGTTAGATGATTCAATCATGGGAAGAGTTGTTGTATGAGGTCCTGAGGAGACGCTGGTATTTTCTGTTAACGTTTTCAACTCTTGGTCACAGTGATGCGATCCCATGAGGAGTCCGTGATCTCTTGCGTATCTTAAACTGCCTCCTCCTTATCCTGCTCCTGTCCTCCTCCTCATCCTCATCCTCCGCACCTCCTCCTCCACCTTCTCCGCTCCCTCCTCCTCCTCCTGGTCCTCCTCCTCCTCCTCCTCCTCCTCCTCTTTTTGTGACTGTATGTTCCACTGTTTTCCTTGTTTATCTTCCTGCGGCCTCTGACCCGCTCTTACCATATCCTGATTGAGCAACGACGGACGTCTCCGAGTTAGGCCACTCCAGAAGACCCTTCACGAGGATCACCGTGGTTCTGGCCTGGTATTGCCACATCTCTCTCTCTCTCTCTCTCTCTCTCTCTCTCTCTCTCTCTCTCTCTCTCTCTCTCTCTCTCTCTCTCTCTGTTCGTCACCGCAGCAAGACAATCGAATCCTAGCTGTTGGAGGGAATTATGAGTTCATATGTATTACAGTCTTGTCTCTCTTAGTATCTGTCAATATCCTTTCGCAAGGGAAGCCAGCTAGCTAGGGTGTGGTGAGCTGGTAAGGGTGTGGTGAGCTAGCTAGGGTATGGTGAGCTAGCTAGGGTGTGGTAAGCTAGCTGGGGTGTGGTTGAAGTTGGATGCCATGAAAGAGAGTGGGCGGGTAACTGACTACAGATGCTCTTGGTCCCTGATGATACTGGCTACTAGGATGGTTCAGCTGAGGAACAGATTGATCTGTTATGGACAGTGTAGTGTTGGGTGGAGCCTTGTGGGCAACGCTTACGTCACATTTGAGATAGTTAGAACAGGTTGGTCTTGGAGATTTGTAGAAGAACCGTGTCTTACATTTTACCTCCAGAAAGCCCAGTGAGCGTCTCCTTTGACACTCCGAGCTGTTGGCTGTTTGAGATGGATGTTCCTGATGATCAGTGATTGATCTGTGGTGATTATTATGCGTATGCGCCAGGGCCTGGAAATCCGTACCTCTGAGTAATGATATTAAAGTCTCGTATTTTGTTCTTTAATCCACCTTCTCTTCACGGCGTGATGTGCCAGCATGATGAATGCCCAGCTCCCTTTCTGGGAAGCAGAGACGATCTGTCCATTAATCTGTTCCTCTCTGTGCAGTAAAGTTACTTCGTAATCATTTGCCTATCCAGAGTAAACCAGTTGTTCAGACACTCTATTCTAACCAGGTTTAACGCTTTTAAACCCTTTTAATGGTGTCATTTTGATTATAAGGCCAACAGTTAATCCAAAGTTTTAACTCATTTGTCAGTACGATTAATTAGGGACGATGGATTTGGTGGACCTGGTTCATATATAATCGATTAATTCATCTGTGCTTCACATTATGTAATGTGATAGACACATAGGGGATATGATAGACTATTGTGTTAGTAAATCGTGTAGAGGGAAGACTTATGTATTTTTGTTCGTAAATCGTATAGAGGGAAGACTTATGTAATAACAGAGTCATGTAAGTTTTACCCATTACGAACACTTGTGGTATATTTGGTTACTTAATGATTGTATGCGCTGTGTCATCTTATTACCATTATAGTCATTAGCCTCTTGGGCACGACTTGACGACCCTTGAACACGACGGTACGACCCATGAGTACGACGAGACGACCCCTTTTTTAGCGCGATATTACGACCAGGGTTGGTAGTAGGCAGCCATACGACCAGGGAGGGAGGGTATATTATCGGTAATACCTGAGTATCGGAAGAGCTGAGTGACGGTAAGGCATTGCGTCATCACTTCAGTGGCTATCAAGTGTCACTTCTTTGGCCCATGAAGCCTCATCCCTCACTTGGGCTGCTGGTTTTCATTCCACATATACACATCATATACACATCACTGGACAACACGTAACTTGTTCTTCGCGACTCTGTATTTTCCAGCGGCGAACACTACGCGCTTGACGAATATCTGGTCATAGGGACTTAAGCACGACGACACGACCCTTTTAGCAGGACGATACAACCCTTAGGCACGACGGTATGGCCCTTTGGGTCTGGTGGTCTGGCTCTTGCACACGGGGATTTCCCTTAGTGTCCACCATTCTCACGTCGAGAGTAATGTGTCATATATATATATATATATATATATATATATATATATATATATATATATATATATATATATATATATATATATATATATATCGCGGGGGGCTGGAAATCCTCCCCTCCTGTATTACTCTCCAGAAGAACGAACAGGAGGCAAATAAGGATCATTTTTATACTCTATGGCTCAGTCATCTGTTCTGGATGCTACCTCGCTCATGCGAGAAACGACAAACAAGCATGTATATAGATTTTCCCCAGGTAGGGTGTGAGGTCGTGAGTGGGGTGTCCAGTATGTCTGCCAACTTTACCTGTTTTCCGCCACGTCAAGTTTCTCCGGCTGATTGTGTTTCCCCGTGTTACCTCCTCCACCCCAGCCGCCCTCCTCCACGTCTCTCCTTAGATCATTGTCTTTGCATACTTGTTGGAGGAGGATGAGTGCAGCCACGTCCTTCATTTCGTGTTAAGTGATTTCTGGGAAAGCTTAGACGGCTGTATTATATGGGGAGGCCATAATAATAATGATGATAACGATGATAATGATTATGATTATACAAGGCAGATAGAATATGTGGCTCCCAGAGGCAGAGAAGATTCATAAAAGGTATAACAGTAATGAGTCTAGCCATAAAAAGGGTGTTTTACATAATCCTTGCACATGGTCCTTGGAATTGGTGGCGGACTGCAACTTGGGGACGAAGGATCTCAGTTAGTAGGATATGGTGGTGGCGGGAATGGTACAACACCTTCTTTGTCACGAATTGAAGATGGCAAGTGGTATCTTCATCACCCAGGTGATCGTTGGAGGTGAGTCAGGAGGACTAGTGTGTTGAGATCCTCTTGACTCGTGGTGTAAGAGAGGCAGAACTGAGTATGGCCTTGTATGTCGTTTTCTTTACCTTTTCGAGTAACCCTTCATGTGTGGTGGATAAGGAGGAAGACCAATCGTGGGTAAGGCGTCGGTGATTTTGGGAAGGGTGAAAGTTGTGTAGATTTTTTTTTTTAAGGTCAAGCACTGGCCAATAGTGTCATGATTCCACACAAAAAAAAAAAAATGTGTAGACTGTAACTGGAAGATATGATGATGATGATATGATCCTCCCAGTTTAATTAGTTGTCCTTAGTGACAGCGAGAAACGTGATGGACTGAGCAGCTAAGCCCGTAGAGGGAGGGAGGACTGGGTCCTTGTGAGTCGTTAGTGGATGGGACACTGTTGGAAGCGAGTCTGACCTAGTTCTGGGCGTGGTTGATGCTGTTGTGGTTGGAGTTTCCGGAGACGTAAGGGCTATACAATGATGGGGGGGGGGGGCTTGTAACTGATGCCTGGGTGATGACAGAGTCGTCATTTAACTTCCATCGAGCCGTTGCATCCATTGTGGCCATCATTCATAAGGACGAGGAAACACAAAGATCCCATCTCTGTGCTCGGTGAGGCACCATAGGTGAGGGAGAGGAAGGTGGAGGTGGCTCCCTCGGAGGCATACATACAGCCTGGCCAGACGCGCTCACTGTGAGGAAATTTGCAAGGCCGTGGAGTGAGACCCGCAGCTCAAGGTCGATGGCGCAGATGACGATTACATTAACGTTTGACTTGGTCGAAACGTTTGACTTAAGTCAGCGAAGGCGAGAGCCTTGTAACCAGAGGTCTTTGCGCCGCGATGGATGAAGTCAAAGGAAGGAACTCTCAGGAATGGCCCTCTTCATTCTTCCTAACTTGCAAAGGTCTTTGAAGCTGTGGAATATGTGCGTTGGCTCGGCTCAACACAAGAGTGGGCTGGGTAAGGTGTCCAGGGGACCAGGGTGTGGGCGATGGGTCGTAACTCATTCAGCGACTGAGGGCTTGTTGACTTTGGATTAGGAAAGCGTATAAAGTGTGCCAATCAGCGGGGCAGTTTGATTACAGGAGAGAGGCGAGTCGTGATGGGGCAGAGGAGGTCTTGGGGTCCTTTTCTGACCTTATAGTTTCCCCAAGTAAATCATTGGGGCATAGTGGAATGTAAACATTTGTGTGTGTGTGTTTGTGTGTGTGTGTGTGTGTGTGTGTGTGTGTGTGTGTGTGTCTGTGTCTGTGTGTGTGCGTGCGTGTGTGTGTGTGTCTGTGTGTGTGTGTGCGCGTGTGTGTGTGTGTGTGTGTGTGTGTGGAATTATTATGTTATTGACCTGTGTGGCTGTGGCTAATGTATTCCAGGTGTTGCCTGGGGAATAATACGACCGAACAGGTTTAATTTTATGTTTGTGTGGATTTTGTCATTTCCAGTTACATAGCTGGAGGGTGTGTAATGTCCGGTGGGTGGGTGGTGGGGGGTGATGTGAGGTCGGGTCAATACCATCACTGGCGGTAGCTTGGGGATTATTGACCTTTTGTGGCCATTGACTCTCAGTTCTGGGTCACGAGTGATAATTATGGGATCAACGTTATCATTGCTGCTCAACCTACGTATGTCTTTGTCGTGTTAAGTAGTAGTTGGAGGGTCTCCGACCTGTTTGCCTCTGTGACGATCGTAGCATTGCTTTCCCTAATGTCTTCACTTGTTTTCGGAAGGACAGGGGTCAGAAAGGAAGGAACTTTATTCTAATGTGTGTGTGTGTGTGTGTGTGTGTGTGTGTGTGTGTGTGTGTGTGTGTGTGTGTGATACTTCGTTCTCTCGGGCTTTCACCTCTCGATTGTTTTTTTTTTTTTCGAGATGAGGATTGAGGGGATAATTTCCTGGTGTTCTCCATGTTTCAGAGGAGGTTGGTAGAGCGGGTCTTACCTATACCTTCCTCCTCGTGAGCCATGGCTCACTCTACGTACACCCACACCTCATCGCGGACACAGCTCCGTAGAGCGGGACTCCGCGTTTGTAACTTGTGAATGTGTGCTCGTTTGTGATTGGGGTACCTTTACACACACACACACACACACACACACTATAGGTTAGGCAAGTACAGGTGTGGCTGAACTTCTGGCCGCTCGAGGTTACGTCGTCAGTAAAAACTCGCCTTTGGCCAGACTTTCTCACTCGAAAGGAGTCTGCATTTTTTCCTGCTACTGGAAGTAACGCAGCCTCGAGGCGGAGGGGTCTTTAGAATGGTCCTGAGTAACACCAAGACTCTTTCATAGAAAATGGTCCTGGGATATATATATATATATATATATATATATATATATATATATATATATATATATATATATATATATATATATATATATATGATAGAGTTGATAGAGATGCTCTGTGGAAGGTATTAAGAATATATGGTGTGGGAGGCAAGTTGTTAGAAGCAGTGAAAAGTTTTTATCGAGGATGTAAGGCATGTGTACGTGTAGGAAGAGAGGAAAGTGATTGGTTCTCAGTGAATGTAGGTTTGCGGCAGGGGTGTGTGATGTCTCCATGGTTGTTTAATTTGTTTATGGATGGGGTTGTTAGGGAGGTGAATGCAAGAGTCCTGGAAAGAGGGGCAAGTATGAAGTCTGTTGGGGATGAGAGAGCCTGGGAAGTGAGTCAGTTGTTGTTCGCTGATGATACAGCGCTGGTGGCTGATTCATGTGAGAAACTGCAGAAGCTGGTGACTGAGTTTGGTAAAGTGTGTGGAAGAAGAAAGTTAAGAGTAAATGTGAATAAGAGCAAGGTTATTAGGTACAGTAGGGTTGAGGGTCGAGTCAATTGGGAGGTAAGTTTGAATGGAGAAAAACTGGAGGAAGTGAAGTGTTTTAGATATCTGGGAGTGGATCTGTCAGCGGATGGAACCATGGAAGCGGAAGTGGATCATAGGGTGGGGGAGGGGGCGAAAATTTTGGGAGCCTTGAAAAATGTGTGGAAGTCGAGAACATTATCTCGGAAAGCAAAAATGGGTATGTTTGAAGGAATAGTGGTTCCAACAATGTTGTATGGTTGCGAGGCGTGGGCTATGGATAGAGTTGTGCGCAGGAGGATGGATGTGCTGGAAATGAGATGTTTGAGGACAATGTGTGGTGTGAGGTGGTTTGATCGAGTAAGTAACGTAAGGGTAAGAGAGATGTGTGGAAATAAAAAGAGCGTGGTTGAGAGAGCAGAAGAGGGTGTTTTGAAATGGTTTGGGCACATGGAGAGAATGAGTGAGGAAAGATTGACCAAGAGGATATATGTGTCGGAGGTGGAGGGAACGAGGAGAAGAGGGAGACCAAATTGGAGGTGGAAAGATGGAGTGAAAAAGATTTTGTGTGATCGGGGCCTGAACATGCAGGAGGGTGTAAGGAGGGCAAGGAATAGAGTGAATTGGAGCGATGTGGTATACAGGGGTTGACGTGCTGTCAGTGGAGTGAATCAAGGCATGTGAGGCGTCTGGGGTGGACCATGGAAAGCTGTGTAGGTATGTATACACGTGTGTGGACATGTGTATGTACATGTGTATGGGGGGGGGGGGGGGTTGGGCCATTTCTTTCGTCTGTTTCCTTGCGCTACCTCGCAGACGCGGGAGACAGCGACAAAGTATAAAAAAAAAAAAAAAAAAAAAAAAAAAAAAAAAAAAATATATATATATATATATATATATATATATATATATATATATATATATATATATATATATTGCAGGAAGGTCACAGTGATGCGTGTGATCTAATGAATACTGAAAACCACCAGGAAAAATGAAATACGTTAAGTCACGAGTGCACTTTCGTGTGTGTAACACACGAAAGTGCACTCGTGGTTATCAGCATATATATATATATATATATATATATATATATATATATATATATATATATATATATATATATATATATATATATATATATTATGGTAATAAATTAATTATAGTTACAGAAGTCACCAGACTCATATTACTGATATTATTTTGAAACTTACGTTGCTACATGTACTGGGTAGGGAGGAGGTCGTGAAATGGTGGTGGTGGTTGGTGATGGTGACGGTGGTGGTGTAGTGATGGTGATGACGATAACCGTGTTGGTGATATTAGTGGAGGACAACGTGCTCCCCCACTCTCATGTAGGTCAGCCACCCAGCCACCCAGACACCCAGACAGCCAGCCACCCAGACAGACAGACAGATAGCCAGCCACCCAGACAGACAGACAGACTGATAGCCGCCAGCCACCCAGACAGTCAGCCACCCAGACAGACAGACAGATAGCCAGCCACCCAGACAGACAGACAGCCGTCAGCCACCCAGACAGTCAGCCACCCAGACAGCAAGCCACTCAGACAGATAGCTAGCCAGCCAGACAGCCACCCAGACAGGCAGCCACCCAGACAGACAGACAGACAGACAACCAGCGACCCAGACAGAAGCCATCCAGCCAGACAGACAGCCAGCCACCCACCCACCCAGACAGCAGCCAGCCAGCCCCGTCTAGTTCTCACCTTCGCCGCGACCTTAAAGTGGCGTGCCGGCTGACCCAGTCGTACCTCTCCCCCTGCTTCCCTAACCCCCCTCCTCGTATCCCCGTCCCCACCCTCGCTCCACCGTACTCATGGTAGCTGGCTCGTATTTTCCTGTACCCTGAGCCGGGGCCTCTCACCAGCTTCCCTGTTTGGTCTATACAAGTCTGATTTGTTGTGCTTCTCTCTCTCTCTCTCTCTCTCTCTCTCTCTCTCTCTCTCTCTCTCTCTCTCTCTCTCTCTCTCTCTCTCTCTCTCTGTACGTGAGTCTCATTGCGGACTCTAGGTTCTACCGTCGAGCTCGGGGAGGTGGGGTGGTGGGAGTCGTCCATGGGTTGATCACGGGGTCGTACCGCCGTGATCGAGGCCTGTACCATCATTACGGGCGGGTCGTACCATCATGCGCAGTGGACTTGGTATCGTTTTCGGCTAGCGCACCTTCATGCCCAATAGTCGCACCGTCGTACCCAGTAGTCGTACCTTCATACCCAATAGTCGTACCGTCATGCCCAATAGTCGTACCATCATTCTCAGGGGTCGTCCCTACTCAAGGGTGTTTGATCAAACGTGTGTGTTGTCCCTCACTGGCCTACTGCCAGCCTCCCGCCCTGGTAAGCGCTTCCTCTCCTCCTGTATTGACGCAAGGTGTTCCCAGTGGCTACCCAGGACGTAGTCTGTGACCTGCTTGTTCTCAGACCTTGTTCCGCGTCCAGGTCGATCTCGCCAGACCCCATAATGAGAGGTACTTTCTTTGTTATGACCAGTCCAGTCCGCCCCTTCAGTCATACTTCCCTCTTGTTTCGTGAGGTTAAGGTCTCGTAACATTTGAGTCTGTACGGATTCCGCTGGGGGGCAGGGCTGTGGGCTGACCAACTGAGCCAGATGGGCTACGTAATCTGATTGGTCTATACTCTTGTCCTAACTGGGCTTTGGGTACGTGATATGATTGGCCCTCCAGTGGCGTCTTTGTTTTCTTTGTGTTGGCGGGTCCCACTTACTTCATCACTCATTCGCCATGTTCGTTTTCCTTTGATTCCCATTTTTTGTTTTCTTATTTTTGGTCCCCTCGAGTTTGACGGAGACTATTCTGTTTACCTTGGCCTACCTTCGTCCAGGTCGACTTCTCTGCTCGGTTGCTCTTGTCCTTCATTCTAATCTCTTTATTTGTGAACATCAGAGCCTCTCTGATCACCGACAGAAGCCCTTGCCGAAGGCCAAGCCTCAAGTGAAACATAACAAAGCAGGACTCAGAAGAGAAAGAAATAATCAGACAAGACGAAAGATAATCTTTTTTTGACTTTTTGGAGACGGTGGAAAACACAGTATTTTAGAAAATGGGTGAAGACACACGAGAAAATAGAAATGAGTTAGTGCTTTAACGAAAACGGGCCAGCCTGTGTAATGTACTTAGTGCCCTCCTTAACTGCCGGGTCCCAGAGCGCCGTCGAAGTGACAGCTCTGGTGTTCATTTGTTTCTACATGTCCATTTCTCTGTTCTCTCTCTCTGTCAGGCTCGTCTTGCCTTTGTTGGTAGACCCCCGGCTTTCCACGAGTGTCTGTCTGTCTGTCCGTGCTGTCTGCAGTCCGTGGGTCCGTGGCGTCTTGGGTCTCTCCATACATAACCCCTCCCGCTCTCGGTGTCGATAACCTCTATCCTTTGTGTACACAGTCCTCTCGTCCCTGATAGCACAGTCCGCTCGTCTGTGGTGTCCACAGCCCTCCTGTGCTCTGTTTAGGGAAAGCCCTTTTTCGTCCTTGGCGTCCGTGGTGTGTGCAGCCTCCTCCCCGTCCGTGGCGTCAGTACCCGTGCTCGTCTGCCGGCATCCGTGCAAGGAGGCCACTCGCACACCGGATTTCCCCGAAGAATACCGTCTTAAAACCTGCCTTTGGGATCATAGTATTATCTCTCTCTCTCTCTCTCTCTCTCTCTCTCTCTCTCTCTCTCTCTCTCTCTCTCTCTCTCTCTCTCTCTTTACTTTTGGGTGGCCTCTGTATAGTCTTATGGTGTTCAGAGCTTCCGAATTTTAATCTTTACATTTTTTTCTAATTAAATTTCTTTGTGGGGACCATTTATGGTTTGTGTTCGCTCAGTATTTTGTAAATTATTCGTAGTCTTCATCTTTCTTCCCCTCTTTGATCTCCATTCTTGATTATTATTATCATTTTCCATTTCATCTAGTCTTTCTTTTCTCTCTAACTGTGAACGCTTGTTCTGCCAATGGCATTTCCTGCACATGCTTGCACAATCCAGATCTGTGTGTCTGGCAGCGAGTCGTAATTTGGTTACCATAACCAATAGAATAATAAAGGTTAAGGAAATAGATCATGATTCAAATATATTTTTTATTTTCCTGATAATAATCAAACGATTTTCGTATAATTTCCCGACCTGTAGACTCGAACACGTCTCGATCCCCAAGTCAGAGAGAGAGAGAGAGAGAGAGAGGCGGTGGTTGGTGGGTGGAGCCTCCCGCCCGTGTGTGTTCTGGTCGTGCGCAGAATCGTGTGCAGCAAACCCAGGAGAGAGAGAGAGAGAGAGAGAGAGAGAGAGAGAGAGAGAGAGAGAGAGAGAGAGAGAGAGAGAGATCGCACTCAGCAGGAGGATATGGGTCATGGAACCACCACTGAGCTGGTCAGAGAGATGAAATAGAAAAAAAAAAAAATGTTCGTTTTATATATTTTTGTCATTTAATCAGGTGACCCGATACACTACTATATTGTAAAGCTTCTATGTGTGGGTCACTTTACACCGATAAGCGTATTGTATGATTTTGTATGTATTATTTATTCATGAACTTTGTCACTCTTTGCGAGTCAGGAGCTGAACTTAGACGACACTCAGAAGTAGAAGGAGAGTGTGGCCTCGTTCACAGCACCAGGGCTTCGGGGTTGGATGCGAGGGAAGGGTTTGGAGACTCTCGACCCCTCGTCGCGTAGCGTTGTCCTCAGCGGTGTTTACCAGAGTGAGTCACGAGGAGGCACTGTGTCCTGCACGGGGAGCATGTGTGTGTGTGTGTGTGTCGGTCAGCCAGAGGACGGGTTTGGGAGTAGTGAAAATATAGACAGTGTCTGTTTTACAGAGAGGCGTGTGGACAGTGTCAGGTGTTGGGAAAGAAAGTATGGACAGTGGCTGGTGTGAGCCAGGTGTGAACAGTAGCTGGTGTGGGACAGGTGTGTAGGGAGGGGGCGGAGGGGGCGGACCTCAAGCTAGCGGCACGCAACAGTTGTCTGGGTCGGCGCTTGGTCCAGACGGCTGCCGTGTCTCCCGGCTGACGCACAGTCGTCGCCAGAGGAGAGGCAAGAGTGGGAGGAGGAGGAGGAGGAGGAATAGTGGCAGCAGGCGGGCTAGCTGTTGTAGTAGAGGGAGAACAGTGGGAACCTGGAGGGCACATCACCTCCTGTCGTGGACCTTTCCTGGACTGGTACTCACCTCCAGCCTCCACACCTTTTCTGTGGCTTTTTCATTCTCTTAAGACATTTTTATTCCCATAGATGTGGCTTTACCTTCCCTATAAGTGTGCGTCGGTTCCTCATCGCTCAGGTTAGTGTTTTACGAAGTCGTAGGTGCACCTCGACCTTATTTCTCGTCGTCAACGAGTAGTGGGGCGTGTTGGCTCCCGCGAACTCCTCCTCCTGGGTGCGCTTCGACCCACTTCCAGTTTCGCTGGCGACCATATTGTCTCCCGCGGACCGCTCCTGGGTGCACTTCGACCCGGTTGCTGTCCGTCAGCAGCCGGGGTGTTGATGGGGTGTGTTGGTTGGATCGAACTCGTGCGTGCTCCTGGACGCTTCCCCTTGACGCCACATGAATACCTCTGTGCTCCTACTTCGTCCTCTGTGACCCGTCCGCTCAAACCATCTCTCCTTCAACTCCACCCCCCCCCCTCTCTCTCTCTCTCTCTCTCTCTCTCTCTCTCTCTCTCTCTCTCTCTCTTCCATGGGCTCTCTCTTTATATGGGGTACGCGTCTTACTCGACCTCCCACTGCCTCGCCACGCCCCTTCGTCGCCTCTCCTCACTATCTCCCCCTCCCTCCTCTCTCCCTGCGTCCTCTTATCCTTCCTGGAAACTCCTTCCCTCCACCACTCCTACCACACCCCTCCCTCCCTGCCCACTACTACACCTCCCCAATGCCCCTCCCTTCCATCCCTCCCCACTACCTCTCCCAACTGCCCCTCCCCACCAACGTTCCTTCTGCTCACACACTCCCCACCTCCACACCGATCACCCTTCTCCCTCTTCCCCACTCCCTCTTCCTTCTTCTCCCCACCACCAACACTACCACCTCCTCCCTTCTCCCCATCACCATCGCTTCCTCCCCTCACACCCCTTTCCACCGCCGCAACACCCCTTCCTCCCTCCTCCTCACCACCACAGCTACCACTGCCCCTCCCTCCTTACCCATTCCTATCACCATCCTCGCCCCCCTTTCTTCCTTACTTCCTTCCCCCTTCCCCCATTACCGCCTCTTTATTTTATATTTTTCTATTGGGTGATGGGAGGGGATGGGGGTGATGAAGGGATGGTACAGGGGGAGGGCACAGCTGCGGAACGAGAGATCGTCACAGAGTGCTGTACAGCTGTACGTATGGTACAGCTGTTACTGACACATGTGGAACCTTTGCTGGATACGAACGTTTGCTGCCATATTTATGTACCCCCGACAGTTGTGTGTGTGTGTGTGTGTGTATGTGTCTGTGTGTGTGTGTGCGCGCGCGCGCGTGTGTGTGTGTCTGTGTGTGTGTGTGTGTGTGTGTGTGTGTGTGTAGTGATAATGTTTGTCGTGGTGTAGGGAAGAGGTTAGCTAATGTAGCCCTTACCATTTCCTATCACCCATCTCTTCCCCAAACTTTTTTTTTTTTTTCATATCACTAATACTCGCCCCCTTCTCCTCTCCTCTCCCCACACACCACCTGGCCCTCCCCTTTCTCCCTTCCTCCCAACCGCCCCCTCCCAACCCCCTTCCCAGTTCCCGGTACCCAGGCCCGGGGAACAAGCTCGTGGGTTTTCCCTATTACAGCCCGACCGTCTGCCTGCAGACATTGGACGGAGGCCTTGCTCCCTCCCTCTCTCTCCTTCCCTGCCAGCCAGCCAGCAACGCTCCCTCCCTCCCTCTCTCCCTCCAGCATCATTTTCCTACTTCTTATACGTCTTCTGTGACCCTCCCTTCTTGGCTGACGTGTCATGACTCTGTGCCCATCACCTCGCTACCTGTTTCTGGGCGGGAGTCTCACATTTTTCTTTCCCTGTTTATCCCTGTGATGTAATGCTGTCTCTGTGTACAGTCCTACGGGCAGGTGATGATGCTGGTGTAAGGGGTTGGGTCGACGTGGTTCGTTCCTCTGACTCGTAGTTTGTTTACGTGGCACCTGGTTTTGGTTTTGTTGTGTTGACGTCTCTGTTCAGCGGAACCCTTCGTTTGTTCCACCAGACGTTCGTCTTGGTGTGTATATGGGCGGTCCGTCTGTAGAATCCATGACCACCACTTCACCACCCCGCTTGTGAACACACGAGGAACTTGTGGACCTCTCTTGGTAGGAGGAAATGCCACTTATTAGTCTCACAGTCAGAAACTTCCATCAACATTTATATTTTATTTGTTTTTGCATATTGCCGTGTGACTAAACAGTAAATAAGGTTACTGTCTCCAACAGTGGTTGCACTCGCTGTAAAATACAGAAATACGTCCCCTCTGTGGTGAGTATTGGCTGTGGTCTGTATAGATTGCATCAGTGTGTTTCGAATGTATAGACTCCCGGTATATTTATGATTTATAGGACATTATGTTGGACTGCGAGAGATTTGACGACCGAGAGGCTTGGCGGATTTAGGAAGGGACTTGTCGTGAACATGACCGTGTTGGTGGAGACTGGGTGTCAGTTGTGAGGGTAGACGTGCCTCGTGGGTGGGAGGCTGGTTGGTGGTAGGTGGCCGACCCTGTGGTTGGAGAGTTGTGGTGGCTCCTGGTAGGTCATCAGCTGTGTTCAAGACTCTAGTAGTGAGAAGAGAAAAAGTGTCGTATAGCCTGTGTGTGTGTGTGTGTGTGTGTGTGGTTGAAGCCTCTGAGGAGCCAGACTGGTGGTGGTGTGGCGTTGTTGATATTATTCGGAGAGGAATTTTAGCTCGTAATCCCACGTTAGGTCAGGACGAGTCGAGTGACCAGATAAATACAGTTATTCCCAGCCACCATCTTAAAAGATCCTGCAATCTAGAACAGACTTAAATATGACTCTTCCATTACCATGGACAGAATGATGACCACATTTCAGATGGATCATGAACCTAGACGTCCCACTCGACCACGTCTTCGTCTGTAGTAATGGTTCTCTGCCCAAGGTGGGAGGGAGGAAGGCTTGAAGCCGATGATCACTGGCCTATTTTTTTTTTGGCCCTCTTTCAGGACACCAAGAAATCTGCCTTCAACCGAGGTTTTCCTTTCACGTTGAAGACCCTTGTCTTGAGGCCTAGAAATGATATGAGACAGTATAGTAACGGCTAAAGAGGAAGAGAAATAGAGAGAGAGAGAGAGAGAGAGAGAGAGAGAGAGAGAGAGAGAGAGAGAGAGAGAGAGAGAGCAGGAGATATGATCTGGCACAGTTCCGTCTGGAGAAATGAAAATTGTTAACTGGCACCAAGCAAATCCAAATGGTATTACGACATACATTATTGTTCGTGGATGACGAGGAGTATTGTATTGATCGATGCAATCCACTGCTCCCTACCTCCCTCCCTCCCTCCTGCAGGAGCTTGGAGGAACTGAAAGGGACCCTTGGTGTGTCTCCTCCACGCCTGTGTTACCTCAGCTTTGACTTGGGGTCTAGTAAACACTTGAGTCCCTCACAGGATAATTGCGAGTGAAATAAAGAAGAGGGTCAGACCAGGCTGGGATATGAGTGATGCTTGACTTAGTATCTGTTTGAAGCTTCGCTCTTAACCTCGTCTGGTGTTTTTGCTCGGCTATAGATGGTCCTTATCGGAAGCCTCCACCGTTCATTCCACGAAATGAAAGATTTTTTTTTTGTGAGTGTGTGTGTGTGTGTGTGTGTGTGTGTGTGTGTGTGTGTCACTCCCTCATGACGCTAGACAGCTACTTACTGCTGCCGTCCCCTGAGTGTCTGTCTACCCGTCATGCACAGGAGTGTCGTCATAATTACCTCCCTGCTCATGGCTGTGTTTGGGGAGCTTTACCCTCAACACCCACTCCCTGCCTCGCCTCCTGCCCTCACCCATCCCCCTCCTTGCTCCTCCTACATCATCATTATCATCATCATCATCATCCACTTAAGACAGACCTTTACCCTGACTCATCCCTTCCACAATATATATATATATATATATATATATATATATATATATATATATATATATATATATATATATATATATATATATATGAGAGAGTTTGTGTGTACCTACGACGAAGTTTTCATCAAAGTGGCAGGGCTGTCCCGTAGCGGTAACCGCTTGTCCTGCTTGACGCATGGTATTGTTCCTTCCTGCTGTTACGAGAGAGAGAGAGAGAGAGAGAGAGAGAGAGAGAGAGAGAGAGAGAGAGAGAGAGAGAGAGAGAGAGAGAGAGAGGTTGGCATCCGGACTACGCATGAGACAACGATCACCCCCTCATCCCCTTTCCCCTCAGCACCCCTTCCCCCCAACCCCTTCTCCAATCTCTCAGACCCAGACTGTATGTAGGGCGCTGGAGAATAATTGATTGCTGTCAGTAACTGTTTAAGAATAAAGAAAAATGACTGCGTCATTCGGCTCTAAACGGCGGAATGGATGACAGGATGGCTGGGTTGGGCTGGGGTGAAGACGCTGGTGATGGTCTAAGGTCTGAGAATACATGATAATATGGGACGCCGTCGACCTCGACAATCTTACTGTCGTCCTCAAACAACGACCTTTGTCGTCCTCAAGCATTGTACTGTAGCCTTTAAGCATCGCACCGTCGTACTGAAACATCGTACTTTCGTCCTTACACATCGTACCGTCGCCCTCAGGTATGGTGCTATTTTCCTCAAGCATCGCACTGTCGTCCTCAAACATCGTACCGTCGTGTTGAAATATCGTGCCGTCGTTTTTGAGCATCGTAACGTCGTGTTGAAGTATCGTACCGTCGTGTTGAAGTATCGCACCGTCGTCTTTAAGCATCGTACCGTCGTGAAGTATCGTACCGTCGTCTTTAAGCATCGTACCGTCGTGTTGAAGTATCGTACCGTCGTTCTCGAGCATCGTACCGTCGCCCTCAGGTATGGTACCGTTGTCCTCAAGAAGGCTCACCGTAGTGGTACAACACACAGGAGCCACCAGTACCTCCACCTCCAAAAAAGATGGTACAGACCGAGGCTAAGACTCGGGGCGGGCCATTGAGTGTCACTTGAGACGTCGAACAGCTTCAGCATGTGTGTGTGTGTGTGTGTGTGTGTGTGTGTGTGTGTGTGTGTGTGTGTGTGTGTGTTTGGTTGGTTGGTGAAGATAGAAGATCATTGAACTGCTTTTCCCCATCGCATCAGATCGTCTATTGAAACGCCTGAGGCTTTTATACATTTCATCATCGGTTGAGGTAACGAGTACCTGTAGAAGTGACTACCCCTGTGGTAATGTAGTGACGTAGAGATAAGGAAAAGGAGTGATTGTTCATCACTTTGTAGCCGGGAGGTGGTTGATGTTTCGAGCCCATGACGAGTATCCGGCTGAGAGGAGTTATTCATTGTACAGGGTTGGAGGCTCTTGTGCTGCCACCGTCACCACCAAACACCGCCACTGGAATCGCAGGCACCACCACCGCCACCACCACTGGCACCGAGGGACGCCCTAATGCCCAGACTGAAGCAGGAAGCCTTCTCCCAACAATTGTATTTGCGACGCTTGCCACACACTCACTCAGCAACCCCTCTCTCTCCCGCCTGCCACGTTCCCCCCTCACCTTCCCCCAGGTAACACGTCTCCCGCGGGTGCAGGAAGTGATTTCGCTCCCATTACGGATGGACGGGTACATCAGGAACCCATATTGACGTAAAGCATGGAGGCCTGAATTTTGCAGTGTTGTTCTCTCCGAGAGTTTGGGGGAGGGGGGGGTGAAGCTTTCGATCTCGTATGTCCACACGTAGCCTTGCTGACATGTACAGGTTAGCTGTGGTTGTACAAGTTAGCTGGGCTTGTGCAGGTTATCTTGGCTTTTACAGTTTAGCTGTGGTTGTACGAGTTAGCTGTGTTGTTGTATAGGTCCGCCGTGCTTATACAAGGTAGCTGTGCTAGTATGATTTAGCTGTGCTTGTAGAGGTTAGCTGTTTTTATACGCAGTAGCTTTACTTGTGGAGGTCAGCTGTACTTGCACTGACGAGTTTAACTGTACTTGAAGGTATCAAGAACACTGGGTTCGGAGTGAAGGTATTTCAACAACGCAGAAACAAAGGAATTTTCTCAGTAACATTTTGGAAGATTGATGATGTATGACACCACTTAGAAAGTGGAAAGACTTGCCTGTGGATTGCCACTTGAAATGAGAACCCCTCCCTCTCTCTTTCATCCTTTTAATTCTTTGGTGTATCACACCACACACACACACACACACACACACCCACACCCACACCCACCCACACACACACACACACGCAGACCTTACTGTTTTTTCCATCAGTATCGAGGTGTCTTCAGGCGTCATATGAACATGTCTTTTCTTTGACTGTCTTGTATAATGTACTGAATCCAGAGCCAAGCCCCACCGACCATTCCATGGCTTACCTTGACCACTTCATATGCCTTAGTTCAGGCCGATGACAGCACTTCGCTCCCTCACCCCCCATATACCACATTCATCCAGTTCATTTTGTCACCTACAGGCCTCTCGTTTTCTTGAATGTTTCGGCTCTAATACCCAAAAACCTCCTTCAGTCCATTCTTCCATCTTGGATTTCCCCTCTTCTTTCGTGTCACCATTTCTGACATTTACATCCTCTTAGTCAAGACTCTTTCCGCTCATCCTCTCATAATGACAACGAACCACATCGGCACATCTTCGTCAGCTAACTCAAGTCAGACGACACCTGCCACCACACCTCCCTCCCTCGAGCATTGTCAGTCAGTATATATGATCAGCCCACCTCACGCCAAATAGCGCCCTAAGGCATTTCATTTCCAACACGTGCAACATCTTACTCTCTTTTGCTTTCAAGACCCGACTGTTGAATACTCTTACAACCGATCCACATCGGCTTTAGTGTCCAATGTTAAACCTATTGAGAGTGAGACTTTAAGTGTAACTCTTAGTCGTCCTAATTATATTGGTAGGAATTGAGTCAATAGCTTCCAAAGATTGTCCTTGGATGATAAACGTGGGGCTTGTGTCACCCTATAAAGAGCATAATGATGTTATATATATTGGTCAAACTGGGCGTTGTCTGAGCACTAACATAACTGAACGTAAACGTGCTGTTCAATTTCTGCTAGTTTCTGTACATGTTCGAAATGTGGGTCTCACCGTTGACCGGGACAGCTTCGTTATATAAGTCTCATTGTACCTTTTAGCAGAAAAAATGGTAGGCTTTTGCTTTCATGAGCTGTACCGCTAATTTCGAACCCTCGCGTGTTGGGCGCTGGTCACCAGATCTGATCATTGGCTTCTGTCAGCCAGAGGGTTATCCAAGCCCCTCTCCTCCAGGTCAGTGTGTGGGTCGTATGTCAGGTATCTTAGGTCATGGGTTGGTTTGGGGCTCTGTGACCCGTGGCCTTCAAGGCCTCGTGGCCTGGTCATGGGATGTATTTTCAGGCCTTGTCTGTCTGTCTGTTTGTCTGTCTGTTCATTTCAGTAGGATGAAGAGAGTGCTAGACTCTGGACCGAACGAAATATACCGGTGCCTCGATTTCGTGTTTTCTTTGCCAATGTTGGCTGATTCATGTGAGAAACTGCAGAAGCTGGTGACTGAGTTTGGTAAAGTGTGTGGAAGAAGAAAGTTAAGAGTAAATGTGAATAAGAGCAAGGTTATTAGGTACAGTAGGGTTGAGGGTCAAGTCAATTGGGAGGTGAGTTTGAATGGAGAAAAACTGGAGGAAGTGAAGTGTTTTAGATATCTGGGAGTGGATCTGTCAGCGGATGGAACCATGGAAGCGGAAGTGGATCATAGGGTGGGGGAGGGGGCGAAAATTTTGGGAGCCTTGAAAAATGTGTGGAAGTCGAGAACAGTATCTCGGAAAGCAAAAATGGGTATGTTTGAAGGAATAGTGGTTCCAACAATGTTGTATGGTTGCGAGGCGTGGGCTATGGATAGAGTTGTGCGCAGGAGGATGGATGTGCTGGAAATGAGATGTTTGAGGACAATGTGTGGTGTGAGGTGGTTTGATCGAGTAAGTAACGTAAGGGTAAGAGAGATGTGTGGAAATAAAAAGAGCGTGGTTGAGAGAGCAGAAGAGGGTGTTTTGAAATGGTTTGGGCACATGGAGAGAATGAGTGAGGAAAGATTGACCAAGAGGATATATGTGTCGGAGGTGGAGGGAACGAGGAGAAGAGGGAGACCAAATTGGAGGTGGAAAGATGGAGTGAAAAAGATTTTGTGTGATCGGGGCCTGAACATGCAGGAGGGTGAAAGGAGGGCAAGGAATAGAGTGAATTGGAGCGATGTGGTATACAGGGGTTGACGTGATGTCAGTGGAGTGAATCAAGGCATGTGAAGCGTCTGGGGTAAACCATGGAAAGCTGTGTAGGTATGTATATTTGCGTGTGTGGACGTGTGTATGTACATGTGTATGGGGGGGGGTTGGGCCATTTCTTTCGTCTGTTTCCTTGCGCTACCTCGCAAACGCGGGAGACAGCGACAAAGTATAAAAAAAAAAAAAAAAAAAAAAATATATATATATATATATATATATATATATATATATATATATATATATATATACAAATAAAGTGCATATGAACATATATGTGTGTGTGTGTGTGTGTGTCTGTCTGTCTGTCTGTCTGTCTGTGTGGTTAATAAATGATATATAAGCCGACATTTATATATGGATTTCATATATTCATTGGAAATTCTATTATTTCAAAACAGATGTATGAATATTCATACCCGTCCGATATTCGCATATATCCGGGATTAATAAGTGATTGGCCAAATATTGAGCGACGGGGAGGGGGGGTTGAACGGAGAGGTCCTAGGAGCCTACGCTGATTGGATGGGGAGAAAGGGAAAGGAGGGAAGGAAGAAAAGAAACAAAAAAAAACACATCATGATACCAATAAGTGAAATACATGAAAATTGATGAGAGAGAGAGAGAGAGAGAGAGAGAGAGAGAGAGAGAGAGAGAGAGAGAGAGAGAGAGAGAGAGAGACGAAGCAAGCATGATAAAACTGATAAGCTGATAGGTTCTTGTTCATTGTCTGGAGCGTGAGTAATTGTGTCGTTATCTGAACGAGGAAATTGTTACGTGTGTGTTATGGAACCAACCCCCCACAAGGACCCTATTTTTATTCTTTTTTTCTCTCTTTTATTTTCATTTTTTTCTCTAGCGCTCTCCTGCAGGTCGACGAGGTTACACACTCCATGCGAGGGGTAGGGTAAGGTTGGGTCCTTGGGATTGGACACAGCCTCTCTGAAGGTGACACTTCGTTCCTGGTGTTACCACTGGCTAGCGGAGTCCAGGAACACACACACACACACACACACACACACACACACACACACACACACACACACATGGCCGATAAGGTTAGTGTTGACCGTTCGAATAACCAGGTGGCTGTGGATCGCCTCCCCCACCTGCCCTTCTCCCTCCTCTCTCCTCTTATCCAGCAAGCAAGACGCGTGCGGTGGGCACTGCTCGCCAGCCCTTGCCAGCGTGGCAGAATCCCGTTGGAGGTATTTCTCTCTCTCTCTCTCTCTCTCTCTCTCTCTCTCTCTCTCTCTCTCTCTCTCTCTCTCTCTCTCTCTCTCTCTCGGTCCCCAATATTTGCCTCCCTCAGCCTGTATCCCTCACTCACCATTTCTCCCCTATCCCACCTCACACGTCGTATCTCCCCCGTTTCCCAGTCTCCCCCTATGTCTCACTAACACCCCTCACCCCTCCCCTTTCCTTTTCCCTTCTCATCTCATCTACCTCACCCTTCACCCCCCCCCCTTCCTGTGAGTATCTTCTCCACTCCCTCAAGTCCCCCATTTCTCCCCGTGTTTCCTTTCTCCCCCTCCCCCTTCCCCAGTAATAACATACATGACCACAATACTTGTTTATCCTCCCCTCCCCACCCATCCCTCCC
The DNA here is from genome assembly GCF_036320965.1 of Panulirus ornatus. NCBI lineage: Eukaryota > Metazoa > Arthropoda > Malacostraca > Decapoda > Palinuridae > Panulirus > Panulirus ornatus. Next base: position 59,691,203 of record NC_092242.1, read on the forward strand.
CTCCCCACCCTTCCCTCCCTCACCCATCCTTCCCCTCTCCACCCTTCCCTCCCTCACCCATCCCTTCCCTCCCTCACCCATCCTTCCCCTCCCCACCCATCCCTCCCTCACCCGTCCAGCGGACGCTGCTGCTGGTGCTGCCGCCACACCCATTCCCCTACCCCTCCACCACCATCACCATTTTAACTACCCCATCCCTAACCACCGTCTCTAATCACCTCATCTCAACAATCCCACTGTGAGAAAAACATATCATTTACCCAAAAGTCTCGACGATGAAAGTAGAAGAAGAAAAAAGAAAAATAGGTTTATGAGGAACACGTATGAAATGAAGTGTGTACAGGATTTGAGCGAGCGGAAATTCCTGTAGAGGATAGCGAGTGTGGTTCCTGGAACTTTGTGTGTTGCCGGAGAACCACCAGTCTTGTGTATCCTTGAGGAAGGACACAGGCTCTGCAAGGGCATGCATGCTTCTTGTAATATACTTCATCTCATTTTATCCTCCTCTTTTTGGCGACTCTCCGACTCATTGTTTGTTTACACACTCATAGAAAACGAGATAGGACGAAAACGTGACTACATATGTCTCACTATTTGAGTTCCTGTTGGTGTGCTTTTTTATATGTATATATTTATGTATTTTTCTGAGAAGTCGGCAACTGTGTGTATATGTGTGTCTGTATGTTCGTCTTCCACACTTGCCTCGTTGCCGCACATCTCTCTCGGGGCTTTTATTAAGTGCAATACGGTCGTTATTTTCTATTATTTTTTAACAATCCACTTTTTCTTTTTATCTATTTTCCATAATTGCCCCACGACACCTTTTATTTTTTTTACCCCCAGGAGCTCTTGCAGCTCTGGGGCTGCGCTACGGTCCGTAGCGGTGATAGGATGGACTCCTTACAGAGGTGGTCATCTGTAATGAGACTGTACTCCCTCCTCCCCCTGTCAGCTGACGATGATACAGCCTCGCTGTAACCCCAAGCAGGCGTTTATCTACCTGAACATTTTTACTGATAAGAGAATTAACTGATAACAGGAGTACTGTTATCTACATGACCACAAACCCCCTAATGCAAGAACGTAATGTTACATGCATTAGTACAGTCTCAAAGTCAAGGACTGTAACGCTGTCTGCTTGGTCACACTCAGTTACAGTGACTGTAACAATGGTAAGATTTCCAAGATCTCGACTTTAATATCAGCTGAACCGGAAGAGTCACCGATGCCAAAATTTTGATAAGCCAAAATGTATAGTTTATTTTGAATTGTTTTAATCCCTCAGATATCTCTTAAAAGAAGCATATATAAGCATATATAAGCCATTCCCTGCGTGTCGTAGAAGGCGACTAAAAGGGGAGGGAGCGGTGGGCTGGAAATCCTCCCCTCTCGTTTTTTTTTTTTTTTAATTTTCCAAAAGGAGGAACAGAGAAGGGGGCCAGGTGAGGATATTCCACAAAGGCCCAGTCCTCTGTTCTTAACGCTACCTCGCTAACGCGGGAAATGGCGAATAGTTTAAAAGAAAAGATATGCATATAAATGATTTTAAGATTTTAAGATACATTTTAAGGGAAGCTAAAGTTTAGAAATTTAAGTAAATTGTATGTAAGTTTTTAGGTATTTTAAAGAAAATAAAAGATGTATAATTCTATGTAAATGATTTTCAATTCATTGATACCTTAGAAAAGGGGCAAAATGTATACCTCTGTATAGATAGTTTTAAGGTTTGTGATACTTGAAAAAAAAAGCCAAAATGTATAATCATATGCAGTTTTTAAGTTTTTAGATGTATTCTAAAGGGATCCTAGATACATAATTTTGTGTGATTTATCCAGTTTTTAAGTTTTTAGATGTATTCTAAAGGAATCCAAGATACATAATTCTGTGTGATTTTTTTTTTTTTACATTTCTCAGTATCTTTGAAGAGAAGCCAAACTTTATAATTCTACGCAAGTTATTTTCTAGTTCTTAGATATATGTTTATCATGTTAAAATATCAGCCCTTAATGCTTTCTAACGAGAAAAATCAATGAAATTTATATACTGGTGATGGACATGGCTCATTGAATCCTTCCTGCTTTCTGCTCTGCAGTGCAAAATTTTTTCCTTTCAGATTCACTCGGCGCGAAGTTTGTGTGTGTGTGTGTGTGTGTGTGTGTGTGTGTGTGTGTGTGTGTGTGTGTGGTTTCGGCGGTTTCTTGAAATATACAAAAATTTTCCCTTGTTTAAGAAGATTTATGGTTCTTTTGTTTCGTATGTCACCACGGGATGTGGCGTTCCTTTTTGTGTGTGTGTCTGTGTTTTAGTGTATGTGTGT
>NC_092242.1:59696019-59753519 GCF_036320965.1 Panulirus ornatus
CAGGAGGGGGAGGAGAACAAGTGAGGGCTGGCAACTATGGCGTGTATGTCTGGCCAAGTGTTGATGCGGGGCGGCCGCTGATTGGCTCCCCAGTGACACGTCTCGCATGACGTCATGACGCCCCAGCCAGTTGGCAGTCTCGTGTCCCCCAGGACCCAGCTTTTGTACCATATGTACCATGTATGCTATGTTTTTTTTTTGTTTTTTTTCTGCCTAGTTATCAACGAACACGTGACTTTTATATCTGAAATAACGCCATGTTGCCGGGAGGAAAGGAAGGCGACTGTTAATGTTTAAAGTAGTTAAAGATTAAACCCCATTCGCCATATTGTCAACCACTGGAGTTGCTAGCTATTGTTTTACTGATTTTTGTATGTGTATTTTACCATTTGTTTTACCGTCATGTAAAAAGCAAAAAAAAAAAAATAACGGATTTGTTGTGTTGTTAATTGAACGACATGAATGAAGTATCTCCGCAGTGCATGGCAAACTTGCTCTGATTGGCGCATGGCTATGTAATGGGGACGTGATGATGGTCACGTGTTCATGTTGTCATGTGTCGTGGTGGTGATCACGTATTATCGTCGTGGTTATATGTAATGGTGATTTTTCTTTTTTGAGTGAGATGGTGGTGTTGATGTGGGAGGTCACGTGTGGTGGTGGTGTTGACGTGGGAGGTCACGTGTGGTGGTGGTGTTGATGTGGGAGGTCACGTGTGGTGGTGGTGTTGATGTGGGAAGTCACGTGTGGTGGTGGTGTTGACGTGGGAGGTCACGTGTGGTGGTGGTGTTGATGTGGGAGGTCACATGTGGTGGTGGTGTTGATGTGGGAGGTCACGTGTGGTGGTGGTGTTGATGTGGGAGGTCACGTGTGGTGGTGGTGTTGACGTGGGAGGTCACGTGTGGTGGTGGTGTTGATGTGGGAGGTCACGTGTGGTGGTGGTGTTGATGTGGGAGGTCACGTGTGGTGGTGGTGTTGATGTGGGAGGTCACGTGTGGTGGTGGTGTTGATGTGGGAGGTCACGTGTGGTGGTGGTGTTGATGTGGGAGGTCACGTGTGGTGGTGGTGTTGATGTGGGAGGTCACGTGTGGTGGTGGTGTTGATGTGGGAGGTCACGTGTGGTGGTGGTGTTGATGTGGGAGGTCACGTGTGGTGGTGGTGTTGATGTGGGAGGTCACGTGTGGTGGTGGTGTTGATGTGGGAAGGTCACGTGTGGTGGTGGTGTTGACGTGGGAGGTCACGTGTGGTGGTGGTGTTGATGTGGGAGGTCACGTGTGGTGGTGGTGTTGATGTGGGAGGTCACGTGTGGTGGTGGTGTTGATGTGGGAGGTCACGTGTGGTGGTGGTGTTGATGTGGAGGTCACGTGTGGTGGTGGTGTTGATGTGGGAGGTCACGTGTGGTGGTGGTGTTGATGTGGGAGGTCACGTGTGGTGGTCGTGTTGACGTGGGAGGTCACGTGTGGTGGTGGTGTTGACGTGGGAGGTCACGTGTGCTGGTGGTGTTGACGTGGGAGGTCACGTGTGGTGGTGGTGTTGACGTGGGAGGTCACGCGTGGTGGTGGTGTTGATGTGGGAGGTCACGTGTGGTGGTGGTGTTGATGTGGGAGGTCACGTGTGGTGGTGGTGTTGATGTGGGAGGTCACGTGTGGTGGTGGTGTTGATGTGGGAGGTCACGTGTGGTGGTGGTGTTGATGTGGGAGGTCACGTGTGGTGGTGGTGTTGATGTGGGAGGTCACGTGGTGGTGGTGTTGATGTGGGAGGTCACGTCGTGGTGGTGGTGTTTGATGTGGGAGGTCACGTGTGGTGGTGGTGTTGATGTGGGAGGTCACGTGTGGTGGTGGTGTTGATGTGGGAGGTCACGTGTGGTGGTGGTGTTGATGTGGGAGGTCACGTGTGGTGGTGGTGTTGACGTGGGAGGTCACGTGTGGTGGTGGTGTTGACGTGGGAGGTCACGTGTGGTGGTGGTGTTGACGTGGGAGGTCACGTGTGGTGGTGGTGTTGACGTGGGAGGTCACGTGTATTAGAGTTGATATGGGAGGTCATGTGTGGTGAGGGTTGGAAAGGTCACGCACAGTGGTTCTGGGGGTATGGGAGGTCATGTGTGGTGGGGGTATTGGAAGGTCACCTGTAGTGGTTCTGGGGGTATGGGAGGTCACATGATGTGATGGTGGTGCTGGGGAATATGGGAGGTCACGTGTGGTGGTGTGGTAGATCGCATACGCGTCTCGAACGCTGGTTACTACGAGGTGTTAATAACGGTCACTTAATGTGTAATGGGATGATGGTGGTTCACATTTTTCTTCCCCCACAGTCGTGGTTTATATATGTGTACGCCACTCCCCATGCTGTGGGGCGGTGGCGTATATGGGATACAGAGAGCGTATATGTAAGGTTCAAGGACTGGGTCCTCTGTTGAGAATTTACGTAACGAATCACGTGATGAGTGAACACACTTGTACAGTAGCTGTTGTTGGGATGCTCCTCAAACGTACTGGAGGCGGGGGGGGTAAGAGCTCGTAACGATGCGAATTACAAAAGGAATTCACTCATCTTTTCGACACTGTGAAGATCAAAGTGTTGCAGGGCTGTGGGGTTGGTTCTCTCGGTGTATGTATGAAGTACACATGTGGTCCCGGGTAGTGAGGAGTGGAAGGAGGGTACAGAATGAGGGGGAACATCTCTCTGCTTAACTTGTTCACTACCATGGGTAGCTGAACCTCAGGGCGAGCTGATGCAAGTGCTAAAGGGAGTGGGTAAGGAGGTGACTTACGTGAAGTATGGTGAGGTGATGGTAGGAAGGTGTGGCAAGAGTCCCGTGGTGCTGGTGCAGGAGCAGCAGGAGGTGTGGCAGGAGTCCTATAGGAGAGACGCATCGTGACCTTGGTCTCGTGGTATGCCAGCGTCCCAGAGTTTCGTGTCAGGAGGAAAGAAGAGTTACTGTGAGGTCCCGTAGCTTTGCTTGCCAGTCCAGCAGGTTGAAGAAGGTTCAGACTCCATGGGGAAAATGATGTTTGAGTCATATGGCCAAGACGTTTAGGCGCCAGTGAGACACATTTTTGGTCTGAGGAAGATTTGACTGCTTGATTAGCACATGGCACTGGTACATCAGCATGAGTCAGGTTGCGACGTCGGCCACGGCGATGGGGTTAGTGGTATGGGCGTGGCCGGCAAGTCATTATGATAGGCACTGTGAGAGTCGTAAAGGTTCATTGATGGGAGGAAGTCAGAGGTGATGGTTAGGATCATGTGTGTTCTTGCCTGGCCTGAGACCTCCTAAGGTCACATAGGGTCAAAGAAGGTTAATGTCATTTGCGTGAGGAGACGAAGTACAGTACACCGTGCCGGACGGAGAACATGAGATTGACTCCACCACAGTGTCAGGTCGCTGAGACAAGACTTACTAGGGAGGGCACCTTGGGGAAGTGTCAACTACAGCATCTTGTGTGCTCAGCAGCAGTGGGAGTTGCAGACGACTCGCTCATGGATGTTCTGTAGCCCAGAGCAGCTTGAGTCAGGCTCCGACGACAGCACGCACTCGACTGATCACGGTTGTGGAGCTCTGTGGACGTGGATGTAGTTCTTGAACATTGTGATGGTAGGGGATTGGGAGGTTGTTTCTATTTCCATTCAAAAGATATCATTCATGTTCTTACTGAATTGGGTGTTGTTATGCTACATGAATGTAGTCCATCTTTAAAGGCATACGCATCTCAGCTAATTCATTAACCCAGTGTGACTAACTTCAAGTCATAGGCTCAGGTTATAACCTGAACTGACATCGAGATGGGGGTAAGGGGCGAGGATGGGCGGAGGAGTGGGGAGGGGACATTGATGTTAAAGGGATTAATTTCCCATGGGGGCAGGATAGAGCAGCTGTTGTCTGGCATGAATGCCATACATTCTGAGCTCAGGAGTAGATATATTAGTCCATATAGAGGAATGTAACCCCTCACCCTTCCTCCTTCCATTTTTTGTTACATTTGGTCGGGGGGTAGCCATAAGGTTGGCTCTGTAGGCTGTACGGTGGCTGTCACGAGTTGATGACGCGAACGTGTGTTTTGATGATGATGGTGGTGGCCATGTGTGCTGATGGTGATGGTCACTGGTGGTGTTTACTCTCGTGGATGATGGTGCAACACCACATGTTGATGGTGGCGATCTTTTGTATTGATGATGATGATGATGAGGTTTGGTTCTGACTGTGGTGGCCACGTGAAGGTGATAGAAGTGATCAGTTGATGTTGTGGCTGATGGCAGTTTATTTTGGCTTACGTTGGGATCGCAGGTGACGTAAATGATGGTGGTGGTGGTGGTGGTGGAGGTAGCTTTTGGTATATGGTGGTGACACGTCCCATCTGTGTCCCTGAAGATAATGATTACCAAGGAAACACCAGGATCGTCATGTTTCATTTTGCCTTGTGGCCCATCTCCATGTGAAGCGTCCGGGGTAAACCAGGGAAAGGTCTGTGGGGGCCTGGTTGGGGATAGGGAGCTGTGGCTTCGGTGCATTACACATGACAGATAGAGAATGGATGTGAGCGGATATGGCCTTCCTTCGTCTATCCCTGGCACAACGTCGCTAACTCTGGGAGCTGCGATCAGGTATAGAGATTATATATATATTATGATAGGCAAAGTTAGGACACTTCTCAAATATCTTGTGTATAACATTATATAAATGAACGTAATATTGGCAAGTATCATGGAATGTGTGATTGGAATGACCTCAGAACTCGCTAATATTTCCAGCAGTCATGTCCATAGAACTGCGGGATGAGATGGTACTTATGCTGGCAAAGTTTCTCGTCTGTTCAGCATCATTGGGAGGAGCAGACTCCCATGAGTATCTCTGGCCTACCCCCGAGCCAGCCGGGCCACAACAAGGTGTCTGCTGGTCGGGGTTGTGTTCAACATCTGCACGTTGTATGTCTATTGTGTTCACGTATCATGAGGACGCTAGGATCAAAGCTTAGCTCAAGCAGACTACGTATCATCAGGACGCTAGTATTAAAGCTTAGCTTAGGCAGACTACGTATCATCAGGACGCTAGTATTAAAGCTTAGCTTAGGGAGACTACGTATCATCAGGACGCTAGTATCAAAGCTTAGCTTAGATTACGGTCAGATCCGTCCTGAGGGGCGTAGACATTTTCTTTTTCCAGCCAGTTCGTCAGTTCTGTCATGCATTCGGAGGGTGGTGGTGGTGGTGGTGGTGGCGTGTGGTGGTGAGTCCTTGACGTGGCCAGGCGCCCCCGGTGCTACGCCCTGCACCTCTGTTCCCGGTGTCCTTCAGAACCTCTGTTCGATGCTGGACGATGACGGACGCTCGCCTGGCCAAAGATGATGATGATGAATTGCCAAAGGGAATCTTCAGGTGTCGCTCCTCACTCTGGAGCTCGAGGGGTACTGGAATCATCCTTCCACCAACATACAACAGACCTGTTCTTCACCCTCCCCATCTCTCTCTCTCTCTCTCTCTCTCTCTCTCTCTCTCTCTCTCTCTCTCTCTCTCTCTCTCTCTCTCTCTCTCTCTCTCTCCTCGTGCCCAAGGCTGGGTTCTTTCGTACACTGTCTTTTGAGTTCGGAGGATCAGTGAAGAATGGCGTAGGTGTGTGTGTGTGTGTGTGTGTGTGTGTGTGTGTGTGTGTTGGGGGTTGAGGACTTCTGGGCGGACCCTAACCATCATGGGGTCCGACGGGTGTGTGGTCCGAGGAGGGTTTGAGCGGACCCTGTGTGGCCTGGCCCGCGGGAAGGCATCGTGGCCTGTGGAGTCTGGCTCTCTTTAGAACTATCTTGTGTTTCTCCTCTTTATCTTCCCCGTCTCGCCTCTTCTCTCTCCCCCTCAACCATCGAAGAAAGAGAGGTGGGAGCTCTTGGATTGAGGCGGAGGTGGGGCTGGAGCTCTTAGATTGAGGGGGAGGAGGAGTCTGTTGGAGTGGCCCTGGCCATGGTGTGAGGGGAGATGTTGAGGGGAGGGGTCTTCCCCTTGGATGGGGGGAGGGGGGGTAGTTGGAGGCTCCTTGTGACGACAGTGCCTGACAGGGTGGGAAGGGGAAGGTTGTTAGGGGGGAGGAGGGGAAAGGTTGTTGACTGGGGGGGGGTTATAAACACTGGCAGCCGTGGAGTGGTGGGCAGCGGTGCGAGCCCGAGCTTGGGGAGCGAGCCAGGCAGGGGTAGTGGTGGTGAACGCTCAGCTGGTCACTGTTATCCCGGACCTATTCCCTGCCTCCCTCCCTCCCACACCATGTAAGGAACATTGGTTTATATACCGTGTCTGCTTGAACGGTCGAGCAGCCCGCTGGCGGAGCCGTGAGTGTGCGTTAGCAGGCACGTGTGTGTGTGTGTGTGTGTGTGTGTGTGTGTGCACTTAGGGATGCCTCATCCATAACCACGTGGCCATGTGTACCGTCCAGCGACGACGTGGCGTGTATTTAGAACAGACGAGTGTGTACGGTCATAAACCTCACACAGACGTTAAGATAACATGTTTACGAGCGTAGGAGACGTGTATGTATGTATTTCACACACACACACACACACACACACACACACAAGCCACGTCATTATTTTTTTTTTGTTTCATTCCCTCTCACAAAAAGAGGAAGATCATTTTTTCTTCTTCCCTACCATGTTTTAGCTCTCGCCTGAACCCACCCGAGGTGTCGTCCTTAGGAAGAACGAACCACAGTTGCTAGGGACCAGAACCACCAGACGTACAGCAGACTCGTTCGATGTGTAACCATTACATTCCTAACATGGCGTCACAGGTAATGTAACTCCTCTTACCCACCAGGCTAATGCCATCATATCCCCCTCCAGCACAAGAGGTACATTGGGGGACTCTTTTATCATAGGTAATTGGTGTCTTAAGTGGTGTTCTCTCTGGAGTGGGAGACGAGGCTGTGTTCCCCGTGGAATTGTGTCAGGAATTCTGGCTCTCCCGCGAGGCGTACACACAACTGTGTGGTGACTCATTCGGCGGTTGGGGGAGGAGGCGAGGAAGGCGTGTGAGGAGGAGTCTTCTGTAGTCCCCCACCATCTTCCTCTCCTCCGTAGGTCCCGTGTGGCTGGGGGTGAGTGGGAGTGGGGTGGTGTGGAGAGGAAGAGGAGGAGGAGGTCTTCGAACATTGTTGCCAGACACTGATCCCCGAAACAGAGCTACTTCCCTGTCTCGCACCGACACCTCCAATTGCCTTTTGATGTAGACGGTAGAGATGTCCTTGTTGTGATGGCCGAGTCTGGCTTGTAGATGTTGAGGATTGATTGTAGTAGGAGTTCGTTAAGTAAGGCGAGGTGCGCGAAAGGGAAAGAAATCCTTCGCTCATCTCTGCTGCGAGACGCTTACATGAATTTCAAAAAGAGAGTTGAGATGATCCCTTGTGGAGGGCAGGACGCTGCTGTTGGCCTGGCTGAGTCAGCAAGCAGAACCTGGGCATTCCTATCCGGACCCACCCCAACCAAAGTGGTCCGAACCTGACCCAGTCTATGAACCAAAGTGGTCCGAACCTGACCCAGTCTATGAACCAAAGTGGTCCGAACCTGACCCAGTCTATGAACCAAAGTGGTCCGAACCTGACCCAGTCTATGAACCAAAGTGGTCCGAACCTGACCCAGTCTATGAACCAAAGTGGTCCGAACCTGACCCAGTCTATGAACCAAAGTGGTCCGAACCTGACCCAGTCTATGAACCAAAGTGGTCCGAACCTGACCCAGTCTATGAACCAAAGTGGTCCGAACCTGACCCAGTCTATGAACCAAAGTGGTCCGAACCTGACCCAGTCTATGAACCAAAGTGGTCCGAACCTGACCCAGTCTATGAACCAAAGTGGTCCGAACCTGACCCAGTCTATGAACCAAAGTGGTCCGAACCTGACCCAGTCTATGAACCAAAGTAGTCCGAACCTGACTCCTTCCAGTCAAAGTGGTTGTAACGTGACCCATCCCAGCCACACTGGTTGTGAATTGACTCAACCAAAACTGGCTATTAAGCTGACCCACCCCCTACCAGACTGGTTCTAACCCGACCCACCCCAGATGAATTAGACCTAACGTGACGCAAACTGGTCCTAACCTGACCCATCTGAACCAAACTAATCTCTCCCCCCCAATTCTTCTCCTGATACGATCCTAACCTAATGACGACCCCCCCCCCCCCCCCCCCCCCCGCCAATAGACCATCCTCGTTAGAGTTGGTCTGACCAGCACAGCATCCCCGGCAGACCGTCCTTAGCACATTGGCGTTGTCGCATCACACACACACACCAGTTGATCACAAGCCAAGTAAAGCTGCTCTATACTTGACAGGTAAGGAATAACACAGGTGATCGTCCCTCGTACACCAACCCGCTTCACCATCTTGAGTTCTCGTTTGATAATTGCGAAAAGACTAATGATGGAGGTATGTGAACACGGCACACTTAGAATAATAATAATGCAACAGTCACCACTGGAAAGAGAAAATGAACACTTTTTATTGTCTCTTTCCAGTGGTGGCGATGGTTGCATATATCTCTTCACGGTGAAGTGAAGGTTCTCCTTAAAGTAGTAATGTTATTGGCCAGTGGTGTAGGTATATGACCACGGGAGATGCTTAAAGTAGTAATGTTATTGGCCAGTGGTGGAGGTATATGAACACGGGAGATGCTTAAAGTAGTAATGTCACTGGCCAGTGGTGGAGGTATATGAACACGGGAGATGCTTAAAAGAGAGTATTGTGTTTTTGCCTTTTGCCAATTTTGTGGCAGTGAAGGAGCTGGTTTATCTTAGGATCTTCGTGATTATTGATCTGGACTGCTGAAGCTTTTGGCTTATTGTCGTGGATTAGCTCGGCATCTCCCTCTGGTGCCTGATCAAAGTCACTCCTCCCGCGGGGAAGTGTGTCCCAAGCGACAAAGATCACTTGGTTTATCTGGTTAGGCCAATCCGCGCAGGAACCAGCTGGGTCAAAGGGAAGACATCTGCTGACCTCCGCCCGACGGCAGATTGACCCCTTGAGCACGACTCTCGTACAGGATAATGACCTCGTCTTTGACCTCATCATCCGTAAGGTCAGGTCACTTTACTTTATGACCTAGAGTCAGAAAGTGCATTGCTCAAGTTGTTAAACACTGAACCACAGTATTCACAGTTTATAATAGACTGATAGATTTACGAAGTGAGGTTATGACCTTCACTGTGTACCACGGGATTGTAGCTTGGTGTTACAGACAGACACTGTCTGCCACATTGCCACACCCTGGAGGAGCAGACTTGTGCACAGACAGACGGCAAACGCTACACAAACGACCAAATGCCCATCGTAAGCACAGTGTATGATCTCTGCCTCCATATATATATATATATATATATATATATATATATATATATATATATATATATATATATATATATATATATATCATATGACAAACGTTGAGTTAAACAGTAAAACGTCGAATAGATATTGTAATCTGAGATCAGTGCCGTCGCTCTTTTACATACCTGACGAAGTATAACAGTGATATATATATATATATATATATATATATATATATATATATATATATATATATATATATATATATATATATATATATTTAATTGTTTATTTATTTATATATATTAGATATGAAAAATTGATAGAATGTAACAGGCATTGCTCCTTTTCATTTGTTGATATGATGCATGATTATAATGATCATTTGTTGATCTCAGTTTCTCACTGAAACATCTCAAGGTGTAGGTTAGGGAGGGAGAGCGAGAGGTGGTAGTAAAGTAAGGTGACGAGGGATGTGTGCCACAATGGGAACCCCTGAATACTGTCCCCCAAGCGTAGCCTTCTCCACTGCAGGGGTCACGGCCCCTTCAGTGGGACGTATGTTGTGTGTCGTGTGTGTGTGTGTGTGTGTGTGTGTGTGGGATGGGATGGCGTGGCTCACATCCTTGAACTGTATGTGAGCTTAGGTCTCGCAAGGATATTGGCTCACCAACCCACCCACCCCACAAACCCACCCCACATACCCACTCCACAAACCCCCGTAAAAAAGAATGGATCAGTGATCTGGTAATTGGATTTTACTCCCTCTTGTGATCCAAGAGTTACATTCAAGGTTATTACGAAAGGTAATTTATTGATGCGGATGATTTTCAGAAAATGGTTATGCGTGGATAAGTTTTGGAGGTGGTGGCCACGATCAGCTGTATACCTCTGGCTGTGGGACCACAGGTTTACATCCCTTCCTCATATGCAACTGTAGATGTATACAGAGGGACCAGGAAACATGACAGTATTTGAAAGGATTTGCAAGAGACAGTAGCAGCAGGAATATATATATATATATATATATATATATATATATATATATATATATATATATATATATATATATATATATATATATATATATGCTTCATATATCCCTGCAAGCTGGTGTGGACCCGTAACCCCAACAGCCCCATCCCAGCCATGGTAAACGTTATAATCAAACTGTGATTTTGCGTGTTCCTCCCAGCGGCCCTCTCCACCCTCAGCATGTATTTGTGTGTAATCCATTTGTCGGAGACCTTTTCCCCTTTTTCGAGGCCCCATCGTTATAGTTATTATCAGTTGTTGTTATATTTATATATTTTATATTTTTCCCCCTTTCCATACTTAGTCGCGGCTTGCCGCGTTAGCGAATTAGCGCTAGGAACTTTACTGAGAAAGGCCGCCTTCGCTCGCATCCCATTCCCTAGCTGTTGTATATAATACACCGAAGCCACAGCTCCCTATCCATATCCAGGCCCCACAGGACTTTCCATGGTTTACCTTGGACGCTTCGCATGCCCTGGTTCATGACAGCACGTCGACCCTTGTATACATCTTTCCAGTTCACTCTTATCCCTCGCACGCCTTTCACCCTCCTGTATGTTGAGGCCCCGATTGCTCAAGATCTCTTTCTCTCCATCCTTCCATTTTTGATTTGGTCTCCCCATTCTCCATGTTCCCTCCACTTCTGACACACATATCCTCTTTGTCAACCTTTCCTCACTCATTCTCTTCCTATGTCCGAACCATTTCAACACACCCTCTTCTCCTCTCTCTCAACCACCCTTTTTTTATTTACACACATCTCTCTCACACTTTCATTACACACTTGATCAAACCACCTCACACCACCTATTGTCCTCAGACATATATCCAACACCTCCACCCTCCTCCGCACAGCCGTATAGCCCAAGCCTCTCAACCACATGATGACTATATTATATACGTCTTCCAGTTATAAGTAGTAACACGTATAAAACAATTACGAAACGTTGGAGTGTGGTAGTGGTAGTGTGTGGAGGGAAGCCATCGTCCTGGGCGGCCCGCGTTGTCATGGTGTTATCACACTACTGGGGGGGAAGGGGGAGCCGCAAGTACAGTGTGCCCTACTCTCAGAAGCCGTATCTCGCCAGCGGTGTGGTGGTGTTGCTGCTGTTGTGGCTGTGTCCATTGTTGGTGGAGGGGGACCCTCACGGCCCGCACACCCCCAATACTCGCGTAAGGCCGCCCCCTCGCCCCTCTCAGTAGTAGGAGGAGGAGGAGGAGGACCTGGCATTCAGTGGTAGGCGGGTGTCACTTTAGTAGGCCTGGGTTCCAAAGGAGAGGTGACGTCTTGGGTTATGGTCGTGATGGAGCTTTTAAGGCCTTTGGCTCGTGTCTCTATACACTTGCCCACCCAACCTGCCAGCCCCCCACCTCTCTCTCTCTCTCTCTCTCTCTCTCTCTCTCTCTCTCTCTCTCTCTCTCTCTCTCTCTCTCTCTTTACGCTTCCTTTCCTCTATTCCTCGGCCCCGTCCTTCTCCTTCCCCTTATCTTTCCTTCCCTCATTTGGTGTGTTCAGCAGCAGCATCCAGCCCGCCTATATCCTCTTCAGGAGCATCGTCGACACGTATCGAAAACGACGTCTTTCTGAGAATTCGCCTATTTTCATCTCCCCCTAGAACGGTGAAGGACGTCAGGCTGATCCAAGAAGGAGAGACTTCCTTGATCTCGTGGAACTTTCGGAAAAATCTGAAGACTTTGTCACGTCAGATGTGGTTTAATTTCCGAAAAGAAAAAAAAGAGTAGGGTTCGAATAGAGTGTGTTTATCAAGCGTGTGTGTGTGTGTGTGTGTGTGTGTGTGTGTGTGTGTGTGTGTGCATCCTGGGTATAACAAAGGTCTCTGGTAAGTATTGCGGACGACGACTGTGTACGAAGTGTGTGTCAGGCGGGTGTGTGGTGTCATGGACACGGACCCCTGTGGAGTACGTTAGCCCTCATGACCTCAAGGGAGGATGTCAGCACAGGGGACGCACCGTGGAGTGTCAGCTCCCATGATCGCGAGGGAGAGGACACTGGACTGAGTACACTGCACTCGGTCAACGTTAGACAGGATGTTTATATTTGTCTGTAGGAACTTCTGAGTACGCTGTCAGCAGGCATTATATATCATAATGATAATTATAATAATTTTGATGATAAGAATGATATTAATGAATATCTCCTTTATTGGAGAGGCAGTTAAAGGCTGAATATATACAGAGAAAACATATAAACACACATCTGACCTGTGCTAAGAGAAGAGGGTGTTGAACAGTCTTTGAGACGTGACTGTTGCTGTGAGCGGTCTGCTGCACCACCAGCTCTTGTTGGCATCATGCGATCGTGGTTGCGAACTACAAGTCACGGGGACAAGGATCTCTGGTGGCATGAGGTGTGGGGATGGTACAGGTAGATTCTTCCTTAACTGTCGTCAGATCAAGCTCCGGTCCATGGTTGGGGAGAGCTAGGAGGTTACCAGCGTGTTGAGCGCCAATTGATACGTGGTTTAATAAGGATGCCCTTTTCTGTCCCCCCCCCATTTTTCTCGTTTTTTCTAGTAGCCTCTGTTGTGTGGTGGGTCGGGGTGAAGACCAGGCATGGGGAAGGCAACGTGAGTTGGGTAATGAAAAATGTTGCTGATGTTTCTGAGTTCAGGGGGAAACCTAAGTGTCTGCACTGGAGGTAGAGATAGTGAGGAAGTTGGTGCAAATGTTGATTAATACCTCACACACACACACACACACACACACACACACACACACACACACACACACACACACACACACACCTTAGTTTATCGCCCAGAGTGACGTAGAGAAGTTTGGTAGACTGAGGAACCGTGGAAAGGGATGTGGGCCGCCTTGTGAAGGGATGGGGCAGGGTTGGAAGTGAGGTTGATGTGTGCAACTACGGGTTTTGGTTTGGTTGATAGTGACGTGGTTGGCGGTCGTGCAGCTCGGGTGGGGTTGTTAACGGTGTTCTGGAGGGGGGTTTGGTGGTTGAGGAGGCTGCTGCTGTCAACACACACACACACACACACACACACGCACGCACAACCTGGGTGGGATAATGAGGCTTATTTGGTGGGAGGGTAGAGAGCGGGGAGGCAGGCAGGCGGCTGTGGAGATGATGGTGCCGCTAATCACACAATAGCCCAGCACCAAACCCCCCCTCACCGCCCTCTGTAGTCTGTGATACACGCCGCTCGCTGGAGGGGAGAGACACACTCACACTCTCTCTCTCTCTCTCTCTCTCTCTCTCTCTCTCTCTCTCTCTCTCTCTCTCTCTCTCTCTCTCTCTCTCTCTTGCCAACACTTAATCTAACATTGCTCGTTTACTGTGAACTCCAGATTTTGCCTTCGGTCAGTGAGCGCTACGCGCCAGCCCTGCCTTGGTGGGCAAATCCTGGTCGTACTCAGTACTCGGTGGCACTCCTCGTACGTTACGTTCTCGTTAGTACGCCACAGTACTGTAGTACACCCACCCACCCATCCACCCGTACCACTTTAACATGAAAAGAAAATGGGTTTAACCTCAAATAAAGTGACATCCTTAAACATCTAACCTCTTCCTAACACCTTGCACCCTACCCAACCTGGCTGCGGTTCACCTTCAAGTCTCCCTCACACCCTCTCTCTCTCTCCGTCCCTCCCTGTTCCTCCCTCAGAAAAATGGTGGGCTCATGAGCTTTGTCAGCACGCGTCATGATTCTCAAGGCATGAGGTCATAGTTTATACGCCGTCGCTACTGTTTAAGGGAGGGAGGTTAGGTTGGGGGGTGTGGGGTTATGTGTGTGGCATCAAATTGTTGAGTGTAACAAAGGAGATTGGGTTATGTGTGTGTGTGTGTGTGTGTGTGTGTGTCCAGAGTTAACGCTGCCACTGTTGTCTGGAGATGGTCGAGGTCTTTCTCGTAAGGCATGTACTCTCTCTCTCTCTCTCTCTCTCTCTCTCTCTCTCTCTCTCTCTCTCTCTCTCTCTCTCTCTCTCTCTCTCTCTCTCTCTCGTAGCACAATGTGTTGGATGCCACAATATAAATGGTCTCGGTTGAGGTCATGATGGAGTGGGTCATAGTGGAATATAACTCATATTTTTTTTTATATATGATTGTCTGTGCCCAGATGACGACGCCCTTTTAGTATTTCGTGTGGATTTGACACAAGGACAGCATTTTTGTATGTGACATTCTGATAGCATTTCGTCCACCAGACAATGATAATATTACGAGTTCACATGACGCACTAACTGTATGTTACCCGCGTGACGCTGATTTTTCTACAGTCCTCATGACCCACTGTACTTTTCTTTTTTTTTCTTCCTTCCCCTTTTGCGCCGTCGACACTGATAGTATCCGGTGCCCCAGAGGACGTGCTGACTGTCAGATGGGCATCAAAAGTACGTGGTAGCTGTTGGCGTCGCACGTTGTTAAGTTGGTAGTTCGAGCATGAGGGGCGGCGCGCCCCCCCCCCCCCCCCTCTCTCTCTCTCTCTCTCTCTCTCTCTCTCTCTCTCTCTCTCTCTCTCTCTCTCTCTCTCTCTCGGGGGCCCGATGTTTTGACAGCAGTTCCGTCCCAGTGGAGACCCCCTCCGGGCTTTGCCAGATAAGAAGTCACCATTCCCGCCGGATCCGGTTCTGAATGCTTACGACACCGATTACCCAACGCTCCGGCTGGAGAAAGGGGAAAAACGAAAACCCCATTTTTGACTTGATTGAAACAAACCCCCCCTTTTCTCCCCTGTCTTAACACGACCTTCGACCGCAGTGTGATGGTTTCGAGGTTGTGGTTTTCCCCTGCTGTGAAGGGTGAGGAAGGGGTGAGGAGATGTACCCTGGGGAGGTGTTGCTGTCCCTCCCATCTCCCTATACCTCCGCCTATCTCTCCCTCCCTCCCTCTTCTTCCCCATCCTACCTCCTCCTCTCCCCATTTCTTCATCGGGGGAGAAACCATCGTCACCCCCTCACACACACACCAGTCTATCAGCCACCCAGCGTCGAAAGGTCAAAGGTCAAAATATGTCCATGGGCCGACCTCTGTGGGATGTCTCGACGCCTCCCCCACCCCCCCAACACACACACACACACACACACACACACACACACACACACACACACACAGATCAGCTCATGCTTCATGCTGCCGACGTTGGCTTATGATGTTCACTGATGCTGTGGCTAGCCATGATGCTGCTGCTGGTGATGTTGGGTGCTGGCTAATGCTTCTGCCGATGTGAGTTGATGATGACACAGCTGATGTCGGCTGATGATGCTGTCACTGTTGACCCATGCTGCTGCCGCTGTTAGCCGATGATGCTGCTAATGTTAGCTGAAGATGCTGCTAATGTTGGCCGATTATGCTGTTAATGTTGGTCGATGATGCTGTTGATGTTGGCTCAAGATGCTGTTAATATTGGCCGATTATGCTGTTGATGTTGGTCGATGATGCTGTTGATGTTGGCTGAAGATGCTGTTAATATTGGCCGATTATGCTGTTGATGTTGGTCGATGATGCTGTTGATGTTGGCCGATGATGCCGTTGATGTTGGCTGAAGATGCTGTTGATGTTGGCCGATGATGCTGTTGATGTTGGTCGATGATGCTGTTGATGTTGGCTGAAGATGCTGTTAATATTGGCCGATGATGCTGTTGATGTTGGTCGATGATGCTGTTGATGTTGGCTGAAGATGCTGTTAATATTGGCCGATTATGCTGTTGATGTTGGTCGATGATGCCGTTGATGTTGGCCGATGATGCCGTTGATGTTGGCTGAAGATGCTGTTGATGTTGGCCGATGATGCTGTTGATGCTGGCTGAAGATGCTGTTGATGTTGGTCGATGATGCTGTTGATGTTGGTCGATAATACTGTTAATGTTAGCAGATGATGCTCTTGCTGTTTAATATTGGTGGTGCTGTGAACATTAGTCAACAAATTTTAACGTTATCTCTCCAGGCTGGATGACGGTCCTGTATTGTGCTGTGGGTGTTGATATTTGTATTGATATAAGTGTGTCTCTCCACAGTTCTGATCAGTTACGTCATGAATGTAATGTACTATTTCTTTCTTTTTTTTTTGAAATAGTACAATGCATTCATGGTAAGAAAACAGAAAAAAAGGATCTCATATTCCCATTCCTGATTTTGTACTTTTCATATATTTTGTCAAATATTCGTAAGTGTCCACTAGACAGTAAGGAACTTTTTAAGTAACTTACACTTGTATATTGAAGCCAATACTTTTCTTTTAGATTGTCTTTTGTTTACGGCGATGGGTTCATCAGCTATAAGCGTCCAGGAGTACTCCATCATGTACAGAGATCTTCTCTCTGGCTCTTCTTTTCCATATTCAGGGTGGACTCTCTCTCTCTCTCTCTCTCTCTCTCTCTCTCTCTCTCTCTCTCTCTCTCTCTCTCTCTCTATGTTCATTACTAGCATCACCTGGGGTTATCAGGGAAGAATTGTAGTTGAATTTGATTGTAAGAGTCAATCGAGAGCCAGATTTATGACACGTAGACACTAAAGTCTCTTGCTAATTTAGTAAAGTCTTTAGCCTCGCTTGTTGCCAAGAAAATTGTGGTAAACTAATTTGAAAGCCTGCCAGGCCCGGAGTTCCTTAGCCTCCAAGGAGTTTATTCAAGACCGCTTCGTCTTTATGCCACTTCTCTTATTCGTAGACGTACATAAATTCCTCTCCTTCGGCATATTACATCAGTGACTTAAGAGATGTATTGAAACACTCCCTCTTCATTCCATCTTCGCTCAAAGCTTTAACCAAGGTCCTCCTCCTGAGACATACATTGGTATGGAGTGGCGGTAAGTCAGTTGTATATATTTTTGGGGGGGAGTTGAATGAGAGCAAAATTCACGGGGTTCCCAGTCATGATATAGTGATCCTTCGTTGCGCGTCACTCTCATGTCATTTCTTCGCCATATCGTTAAGGGAGTAGGAAATGGCACTACATCTGGTTTACCACTGAAACTATATATATATATATATATATATATATATATATATATATATATATATATATACACGTCAATATGTTTCTTGTGCCGTATATTCAAACGTGATTTAGTGGATAACACAAGGAGGAGACGTGATACACAAATTCTTATTGTTTGTTGTGGTGGTCGCCGGTGTAGCAACACACACACACACACACACACACACACACACACACACACACACACACACACACACACACACGAAGCCGAGCCGTTACTTCACGGGTGTTGTGTGGTGTCGTCTGATGTCGCCCAGTGTGGATGACGTCCGCTGATGCCGCCAGTCATGTCGGGTATTCCCTTATCCTTCCCTGAGGCGGTGTCATGAGGTGCGGTCAGACAAGGGCCGGCCTGCCTGTGCTGCAGGGAGATCATGAGTGTACAAGGCCATGAGGTAGGGCGGGAGGGGAGGGGAGGAGTGGTGGTGTGAGGCAAGGCTTGTTGTGGGGGAGAGTGTTGAGGTAGGGTTTGTTGTGGTGGAGTGGTATGAGGTAATGGCTTGTTGTGGGGGGAGTGGAGAATGTTGAGGTAGGGCTTGTTGTGGTGGAGTGGTATGAGGTAGGGCTTGTTGTGATGGAGTGGTATGAGGTAATGGCTTGTTGTGGGGGAGGAGGGAGGGTGTTGAGGTAGGGCTTGTTGTGGTGGAATCTTGAGGCAGAGTTTGTTGTGGGGGAGGGGCTGGGGGTGTCATCTCTTGCTCTGGGGGTTGAGGGGGAATGGTGATGAAGGTAAGGGCTTGTTTTGGGGGAGGAGAGGCATAACTTGTGGGGAGGGTGGTGGGTGAGGCATTGCTTATTACGGGGAGGGGAGGCATATTGTGGGAGGGAGACGGAGGGTAAAGATCAACACGATCATTTCAACCCCCTCCTCCATCCCTCCCTCTCCCCACTAACTCCAGTGGCCACCCTCCCCTCCTGCCTCTCATCCTTGGGACGTAAGGGGTGGAGGGGGTCTTGTGGATTGGTGGTGGTTGAGGGAGGAGGTAGTGGGGAATGTTTGTGTGTGTGTGTCTCTGTGTGGCTCAATCTGCCTGTTGGGCGCTGTGGGTAAAGGAGAGAGAGAGAGAGAGAGAGAGAGAGAGAGAGAGAGAGAGAGAGAGAGAGAGAGAGAGAGAGAGAGAGTGTAATCTCCTATTAACCCCACCAGTACATACCAACAGTTATTGACTCAGGCCAGTCAGCCAGTCAGGTTATCAACCAGCCAGTATACCAGTTAGCCAGCCATTCTGCCAGTCAGTCAGCCAGGAGTTGTGCTAGTCAGCCAACCAGAGTGTCAGCCAGCCATTGTGCCAGTCAGTCAGCCAGCAGTTGTGCTTGTCAGCCAACCAGAGTGTCAGCCAGCCATTGTGCCAGTCAGTCAGCCAGCATTTGTGCTTGTAAGCCAACCAGAGTGTCAGCCAGCCATTGTGCCAGTCAGTCAGCCAGCAGTTGTGCTTGTAAGCCAACCAGAGTGTCAGCCAGCCATTGTGCCAGCCAGGCAACCATCGTGCCATACGTGTTGAACGTCGTAATTGAAATGATTGCGTGGTTAAAACCCGGTAATGAGTTGCGTGGTTTGAAAGTGGATGAGGAAGGTGGTGCGAGCTGAGCTGCCCTGCAGGCTGGTGCACAGCTCCTCCTCCCTCCCTCCCTCCCTCCCCCTGGCTTCCTTCAGCACTACATTCCCTCCTCCCCCTTCCTTCAGCTCCACATTCTCCCCTCTCTCTCTCTCTCTCTCTCCTCTCCCCCTTCCTTCAGCTCCACATTCCTTCCCCCTCCCTCTCCTCGCCTATGTGCCGCGCCCCCCCTCACACCCGTCGTGCCAGCTTCCGCCCAATTCGTTGTTCATCTTGTTTTTCTGACATCTGATTAACTCCGTCACTTCTTGTGGGTGGTGAAGTGTCTTGACAGCTAGACTCTATCTATCTACCTACCTATCTATCTATCTATCTATCTATCTATCTATCTATCTATCTATCTATCTGTCTGTCTGCCTGTCTCTCTGTCTCTCTGTTTTTCTATGTCGCCACCTTCACAACTTTTGCGATGACCACCATTTCGCCGACAAACGTGAACTTCCATCATTCGCACATCTACCACACCTCTATGACCACTATCATCTACACAATGGACCATCCCATTTCCCCCACCACCTAACCACTATCTCTCCCAGCACAGCTAACACCACAGTCATGACTCTATTCCCTGCTACCACCACAGCCATAACCTCAGTGCTTAACATTAGCTAACATTAGCACCCTTCTCTGTCACCACCACCACCACCTCCACCACAATTCCCACTACCACCATTACCGATACCACATCCCCCACACTCCCTACTCCTCTTCCACGGCCTCACTTCCCACTACCACCTCCACCACAGCCACCACAGTCACCTCCCTACCCAGGCTGCTCTGCACTCTACCACCAGATCACCTTCACCAGAACCAGTGAGGAACAAGTTAGCGGGTGCTCTTACGTGTCCAACTTCTTTTGAGATGATGACGGCAGAGAAAGGGGTTTGGATACGAGTATCGACTCGTTGCTTTATGATGTACGGAGGCGAGTGAAGCTCAGGGACAACGTGCTGGTTGTGGTGCTAGGGTTTTGGTAAGAGGGTGATGTTCAGTTTGAGGTGATGTAGGGAGGTGTGGTGGCAGGGGTCCCGTGGTGCTGGTTTCAGTGTGAGAGGTGAGGCAGGAGTCCTGTGGCTGATGTGGTCGTTGCCTACGTCTCGTGGAGCAACTGCAGGAGAGGTGGCATGCCAAAGTCCCGAGGTTCCACAGCATAAGAGAAAATGAGGCACCAAGGTCCCGTGGCATTGCTTTCTTGTGCAGAATGTGGGAGGTTGTTGAGGTTCTGTAGTTTAGAGGTTATGCGGGGGTTGTCGGGTTTATGGTGCTGGGGAGGAAGCGTAATCGTGACCCTGCAGGATTTGTGGTAGCAGGCGGTAAGGACGTCACACGGAGGAGACCTTGCTGAAGGAGGCCGTTGGGAGATGAGGCATCACAGAACCTCCGCTGGAGAGACGGTAGTCGGGAGTCACATGGCGGAAGCTTCAAGACGCCGAGAGATGATGACTTATGTAACTAAGTGAGGTGCCACCCGTCTACGGGGTCTGTCATTCGGCACTCGGCTCGGCCACGCTGATCGGGTTAATTGTGTGGGTGTGGCCGCGGAACGCAACGACTTCGGCCAGGTGAAGTCGCCCGTCGTCACTGTCGGTTGCGGCCCAGGTGTCCACATGGGAGTGTGATTTCATGATCCAGCACTCGAGAAGTATACTTTCGTGGCTAACGACGGCGCGTAAGCTTTACAGGCTACACAGAGAAAGCCCCCAGCGGTGTGTGCCCTGTCATCTGGTAAATCCTAGACACTGGGCAAAGTGGCTAGACACACGTCAAAGAAGTAGACAGACAGTTAGGGAAGTCTGATCTGTTTGAAATGTTTCTCGTGACTCGATTAAAAAAAATGGTAGATATACATTTGACATCGTTACATGAAGTAGTACTGAGGGATTGACAGAGATGTGAGTGGAGACTGGTCATAGCTGTAGTTCCTTAGGACGTGCGATGTCTTGTGCAGACTGGGAAGGACTGGAACAGTCTTGAGTTTGGTTTACAGTTCACAGAAACAGGATTGACTGGATTCAGTTGTGAGATCTTTACACAAAGACAGCGGTAGGTAGAGACCAGTGCAGAACGAGCAATGTATGTAGAGTCTAAGAGGGAAGTATGGAAGAAGAGCTGGTAAAGTGGTCACAAGTGTAGGTCAGTGACTGGAGGATAGAGAGGCAAGGTTGGTGTGTGTGTGGGTGTGTGGGTAAGGCTGGCGGAAATGGGTTAGAGAGAGTGAAGAAGATTGATAACACAGTCGAGACTGACTCTAAGCTCCCGCGGTGGCAGAGTACGAAAGTACGACCCTTTGATCACGACCCTTAATTAGATACGAATGTACGACCGTCATACCTCAAGAACGTTCACTGTCGTGCTTGTGGGATCGTAACGTCGCGCCCGACCTCGAGGGGGGTCGTACCGTCGCTCCCGAAGCTCAAGGGGTCGTACCGTCGTGTTTGTGGGGTCGCACCGTTGCGTTCGAGCTCGGGGGGTCGTGCCGTCGGTGCTTGAGAGGTGGTAATAACCTGGTCGTCGTCGAGGGCTGCCCTCCGCTGTCGCCGGTGGCTAGGTGAGCCCTACACAGCCCTTGGGGTAGTGAGAGAGTTGGCGATGGTGGTGCAGCCAACCTCTCTCTCTCTCTCTCTCTCTCTCTCTCTCTCTCTCTCTCTCTCTCTCTCTCTCTCTCTCTCTCTGGACAGTTAAGGATAGCGGTATGTGCTACTTGCAAGGAAAGACCATTATACATGCTTCTGCCATCACAGCCAGGCAAGTGGTGGGGGTGCAGGCGCGCCCAACACCCTGCGCATTCCGGCAGCCGAAGCCATGATCGCTGGGAGTTTTGAAACGCGCCCTCCACGAGATAACGGCCATGTGTCGGGGAATTTTTATTCGTATTTTATCTTATTTTTTTCCCCACACAATTTATGTCGTTCAAGTAAAAGGAACTGCTTGATGATGATTTTGTAGTTGATTAAAGGCAAGAAGTTAGAGAATCTATTGTGTGAATATGGTGGAAATAGACCGAAGAACAATGAATATATGTTGTGGTGAGCAGGCGGCAGCGGTGCATAGCTGTGCGCGGGTCATCTTCACTAGGCGGATCCCGACCCTCGAGCTGACCTCGGCCTCGGCTTCCTCCCGTTACCAAGCAGATTTCTCCGTTCTAAAAGAGACGCTCCTTTCAATATTCATGATCTCCATGTGGACATTTTTTTTTCTTCTTCCTGAACCAACATGATTATATCTTCCGGATATCTAATGAATGTGTGACAGTAATCATTACTGTAATTGCTTTAGTCGAGGTGCCATGTTGTACTTGCGTAAAACTACAGAAACTGTGAATAGGCTTTCACACATCTGCACGAATAAATGACTAAATTAAGGAAGTTACAGTAGCCAAGATCATGAGAAGTATAAGATCGTATTTTGCCACGATCGTAAATGGGCGCCCACGCATTCGGACACGCCCGAAGCCCAGCGGTCGTGGGAAAGCAAACAGATACGTACATACTTGTACACAAACAAACTCCTCTACCCACGTACACACGCCCTGTAGACACATGTCAACCCACACGTGCACACACACGAATGTAGGCCAGTGTATGTTCTGCCCGGATCATCGTGTTTGTGGCTCGTTCCTGAAAATTGCATGAAGGTTATCTGTGCGTTGTGCATGACACGTTGATCATTACGCCATGCGTCGGCATACAGTCCGGAGCACACACACACACACACACACACACACACACTCTAATTGTAATGAGCGTGGGTCGCAATGAAAGAAGGCTTCAGTATGAATAGCAGGAAATAAGCTGCCAGTAATCTGTGTGTTTGTGTGTGTTTGTGTGTGTGTGTGTGTGTGAGGGGCGTCGGTGTTGACATCGTCCCTATAACCTGTCGCTGGCGTCCCACAGTGGGAGACTAGTTAAGAGGAACCAGCTGTCTGCTGGCACTGCATTCGGGTTCACAGATAAGGAACTATCCAGCAAGTTGCTCACATCTTGTGGTGGGCAAAGACTTGGAATATGTTTCTCAAACTTGGGTCATCTCCTAAAGAAGCACAAAGAGCTGTTAGAGGAGGTCCAGAGGAAGTTAACAAAGATGCCGCCGGAGTTAACAGAGATGAGTTAACAAGGATAAGCTAGAGGCCTAAAATTTTGTCTATATCATAGAAGAGAGAAGATTTAGGGGTGACCTGACCACAGTATTGTAATTATGTAGTTTGGAAACAGTTTTTCGAATGATGTAAGGATGGAACCACCAGAGGTCAGAACGTGGAATGAAAGAAGAAACTTGTTAGAAAGGATTTTAGGAACTTTTACAAGTCATGGATGAATGGAATAAACTGAATTGAGAGTATGATTATTGTGGACTGTACACAGACACAGAAGTTTCAAGAGTTGTAAACCAACTGACAGTTTCACGATCTGGGGCTCGAACGAGTGTAAACTCCCTCCCTGTACATTACAGACACACACACACACACACACACACACACACACACACACACACCCACACACTGCTTTGAACATTCGTTGACACATGGAGTAATACAAACTGGCACACATTAAACATACAGTAACTGGCAGTATTTATGGATTAACCTTCACAGACACACACACACACACACACACACACACACACACACACACACACACACACAGACACACACACACACACATGGGGGCCTTGGAATGTTAGAAGGCCGCCCTTGCAACTCACTGTGTAAGACATATCCTCGCCTAAGCTGCTACTCAGTGTCTGATGCCTTGGAACCTCTTGCATAACATTGATGGAAGTGTTTAGGGAAGACTTGCACGAGCTCGTCTTAGCTTTTGATGCAACAAGACTAGCCTACAGGGGGTATTAGAATGTTGTTGTGGTTGTGAGAAATTGTTCAAGATAGAGTGAGTTTTATGTGGCGTATGAATTGTGGTCATAGGGAGGCTTATGGAGGATGATGTGTATATGTGGGTTAAATGGAAAGGTGCTAGATTGAAGGAGGAATTTTCACCAGGAGAGGAAGGCATGTGTGCGAGTAAGAGGGGAGGAAGGTGAGTGGTTCCCGATGAAGATGGGTCTGCTTCAAGGATGTGAACTCAAATAGCTGTTTAATTTGTTTATTGACGGAATAGTTAGGGAGGTGAATGCCAGTGCCTTGGAGTGAGAGGCAGGTTTACGGTATGCCGTTGGGATGGGGTGTGGGAGATGAATCAGTTGCTGTTTGCAGATAACATGGCTATGGCAGCAAGGGTGAGAGAGAAGCCCCAAAAGCTGATGACAGACTTTCGGAGAGTGCGAAGGAGAAAGTCAGAAAAAAGAAAAATAGATACGAAGTAAAGTCAGATAATGAGGAAAGTGACGAGACAGAGTTGTTTGGGTGTAAGTTTCAACGGTAGGAACCTGGAGGAAGCTGTGTGTTTTAGGTATCTGAGAATAGACACGACAGCGGACGGAGCTGTCGGGATCGAGGGAGTCATTAGGGTGGGAGAATGGTTATAGTAGCCCCCATAGTGTTGTATGGTTGTGAGACCTGGGCCTTGAACGGAAGAGAAGGAAAGATGTTTGGACGTGTTGGAAATTGAATGTGCACGGAACAATTGTAAGGGAGAGAGAGAGAGAGAGAGAGAGAGAGAGAGAGAGAGAGAGAGAGAGAGAGAGAGAGAGAGAGAGAGAGAGAAGTGTTGTATGAAGTGCAGTCAGATACGAGATAGCTGACTAGATCGTGCTGAAATGGTTTGGGCATATGGAGAGGATGAGCGAAGAAAGATTAATTAAGAGGATTTAAACGTGAGAGTGGAAGGAAAGGGGCAGACCAAGGTGTAAATAGAATGAAGTAGTTTTTAGGCATGCATGGGAGAAAATGAACTGGGGACTGAACCTCTGGCATTAGAAGCAGTCATGATGAACCTTTGATCAGTTAGTGGTACTTGGCCGTGGATGGTGGGGTCTGGTCTCAGCACATTATACGCGACAGGTGGAGATGTGCAAATAAGGCCGTTGTTATAAGACGCTCTTGACTGGCCAAGGCGGAAGAGGAAGATAGGAATATAGAAAATGAATATTATTGTGATGTATGATATTTGTTGACCTCAGCGATTGAGTTAAATGCAGTATTTACACACACACACACACACACACACACACACACACACACACACACACACACACACACACACACATATATCTATATATATATATATATATATATATATATATATATATATATTATTTTTCCCTGGGGATAGGGGAGAAAGAATACTTCCCACGTATTCCCTGCGTGTCGTAGAAGGCGACTAAAAGGGGAGGGAGCGGGGGGCTGGAAATCCTCCCCTCTCGTTTTTTTTTAATTTTCCAAAAGAAGGAACAGAGAATTGGGCCAGGTGAGGGTATTCCCTCAAAGGTCCAGTCCTCTGTTCTGAACGCTACCTCGCTAATGCGGGAAATGGCGAATAGTTTGAAAGAAAAGAAAAGATATATTATTTTTTATTATACTTAGTTGCCGTCTCCGGCGTTAGCGAGGTAGCGCAAGGAAACAGACAAAAGAATGGCCCAACCCACCCACATACACATACATGTATATAAACGCCCACACAAGCACATATACAAGCCTAAACATCTCACCGTATACCTACATATACATACACAGACATGTACATATATATACATGTACATATCCATGCTTGCTGCCTTCATCCACATATACTTTTGTCATGTAATTCTGAAAATTCTACATTTAGAAGAAATAATCTGTGTATAAGTTTGAGAGAAATTTCTTAAAGAATAAAACTTCAACAAAAGCTGAGTGAAGATTAATAGTGCTTGAGCCAATAGGAATCGCCATTTTCAGACGATTCTTTGTAGACTGAGGGTTGGTCATACCGTGTTGAACCATACTCACGTAATGGAGAGGACACCTACCCTAGAATGTAAGGCTTGCGTTTACCATAGAACCCTTGCTAACGGAAGAGCAAAAATATGGTACTCTCAGACTCAAATATGTAGCCTATGATAACAATGGATGGATTGAAAGTATTTTGGAAGTTTTAGACAATAATGTTAGACTGATGAATTCTTTTAAAGGAAGCCAAATCATGTAATTGTATATTTTGTGTTTGTGGATGTTACAGTATAAAAAGGCGTACTATTTTTTTTGTCTGTAAACACGGCGTGGAAGTTGCCAGACTTACGATGACTAACCCTCATACGCCGTTGCCAATAAATCATCCACTTCTTTGGCAGGATAAAAATTGATGGATGCTGGGGTGATATATTTCCGGAGGACAAAAAATATTAATGTTTAGCGGGAAGGTTGTGCTGGCAATATGGGAGGTATGAAGGAAATATGTAACATGAAAAGTTATACCACTGATCAATGCTGTTCCGCCGGTCGCTGTACGAGCGAGCAGACGAAGGCCCGAATCGCAAGCGTCTTTTGAAAGGGGAGCTCAAAGTGTGTATAATTCTGTCGATATTCTTATGTTTTTGCATATCTGTTTTCGTGCTATTAAGCCTTGAATAACCATAATGTCTACAGCTTTGTCCTCTAGAGCCGTACCTTCGTACTTAAGGGTCGTCGTACCTTTGTGCTCAAGAGCCGTACCGTCGTGCTCAAGATACCGTTGCATCTTATTGATTTTTTCTTCTAAAACTAATTACCATTAGTACGTAGGAGCAAATCTCCCTCATATTTAATTACCCGTTAATTGTGATTTCGCTGGTATGAAGGGTGTTATTGGTGGCTGCCACAAGCCATTTGTAGGAGCCTTGTGTCAGACGCTGTGCTTGGCCACGCGAGCCAGCCAATCATCAGAGTGGTTCCCCGGCAAGATGGCCGTTTGAGGGTCATTACCGGTTGCTGGGATGGTATAATTTGCTTAGCCTGAGAGAGAGAGAGAGAGAGAGAGAGAGAGAGAGAGAGAGAGAGAGAGAGAGAGGAGAGAGATTCTCCGCGGGACATGCTACATTTTTTTCTAATATATTTTTTAAGTTTTTGCTTTTAAGATTTTTCTAGTAACAATTTTTATTTTGATTATCTCTGTAATTCTGAATTTTTTTATTCATGTTTTTTGTGTAATTCTGAGTTTTTTATTTTCACGTATTTTGTGATGAATTTTAAGTTTTTGTATTAATTTTTTCCTTTAGTTTTTCAATCTTTCATTTTTTGTCATAAGTTTTACTGTTTTGATTTTCAAAGTCTTCCCTTGAGTCTCCCTTGAGGATTTCGTCTCATCGTTTTCTCGTAGATTTTTTCCCCCCCAGGACCATCCAGCGTGGGTGGGTGGGTGGGTGGTCGGGTTGTTGGTGAGCAGACTCCCCCAGGACGAGTTCAGGGTAGTGGTGGTGGTGGAGGAGCGGCCTTCTCTTAAAGATGAGAACGGGCTGCGCAGGTTCGATGCTCGAAGAAGCGCGCGGGCGCAAAAAAAAAAAAAAGAGAGAGAGGGAGGGAGAGGGAGATAGAAGGGGGGAAGGGGTTCCTGCGGGTTCGTTGCTCGAACAAGCGCATCATTAAGACGAACGGTTCACCTGAGGGCGTTGCACACCTCCTGGGGCTGCTGCAGGAGGAGGAGGAGGAGGTGAGGTGGTCGTCCCTGCAGATTGGCACGAGGG
This sequence comes from Panulirus ornatus, assembly GCF_036320965.1. Lineage (NCBI taxonomy): Eukaryota > Metazoa > Arthropoda > Malacostraca > Decapoda > Palinuridae > Panulirus > Panulirus ornatus. The sequence continues at coordinate 59,723,529 of NC_092242.1, forward strand.
TCACAGCTCTTCTGTCTCATTATTGGGCATGTGTGTGTGTGTGTGTGTGAGCTCTTCCAGTCACCGCGGACTCTCTCTCTCTCTCTCTCTCTCTCTCTCTCTCTCTCTCTCTCTCGTGGATCCAGTGTTTCTATCTGTCAGTCGATAGCCCCAACCCAGGTATACTTTTCCTCCCCCTGAACTCGTAATGAAGCAACGATTTGAAGATATACGTCATATTGCATGACGACGTGAATGGAGCGGTATAGTGTGTGTGTTTGTACGATGGGAGGAACGTCGGGTTACGACCCTGAAAAACTTCATTCCGTATCAGCGAGTTGTAGCGTTTCGTAGCGTCGGTAAACCACCTACGACCCATGAGTGTGATGGCTGAGCACGACGGTACGACCCATGAGTGTGATAGCTGAGCACGACGGTACGACTCGTGAATGTGATAGCCTAGCGTGTGACTTGACCCAGAAGGGTCGTACCGTCTTGCTTAAGGAGTTAATTGTTGATGTGGTCACTGTAGGTCATTACATTCATTGTGATTTCAGTTATTTAATAGTAGAAGTTATCAATTATATCATTACTTATTATTATTATTATTATTATTATTATTGGTATCATTATGATTATCATACAGCCTGAGGACCCATTTATTTTAAAGGGCTTCTTCGTTTATGCGTCTGATCTGCGCGCAGGAGCAGGGAAGTGAATGATTCCTTTTAGAGCGAGAGGTCTTCCCTCACGCATCTGAACTCCCGTTCTGACGATACAGCCCTTCCGAGGGGTGGCTGCGTCCGGTAACATCAGTTATAGATCGATGTCGGTATTGATATCAACCGAAATGATACTTAACTGGGGAGTGTAGGACGTCTTCGCGTGGTCAGAGAGTTGGCACAGTAACCTCTTCTGTTCCATCCTAGCCAGTGGGCACGATCACACTACCGTACAGTTCTGTGTCTCGATGAGATTCATCAACGCTGGCCCCTACCCTCACTAACAACCACTGTACTGCCAGGGTCGGGAGATTTGGTACGACCCTAAGGGTTGTATCGTCGTGTTGAAGGGTCGTCCCGTAGTGGTCAAGGGTCGTACCGTTGTGGTCAAGGGTCATATACCTCGTCGTGGTCAAGGGTCGTACCGTTGTGGTTAAGGGTCGTCCCGTTGTGGTCAAGGGTCGTACCGTTGTGGTCAAGGGTCGTACCGTTGTGGTTAAGGGTCGTCCCGTTGTGGTCAAGGGTCATATACCTCGTCGTGGTCAAGGGTCGTACCGTTGTGGTCAAGGGTCGTACCGTTGTGGTCAAGGGTCATATACCTCGTCGTGGTCAAGGGTCGTACCGTTGTGGTTAAGGGTCGTCCCGTTGTGGTCAAGGGTCATATACCTCGTCGTGGTCAAGGGTCGTACCGTTGTGGTCAAGGGTCGTCCCGTTGTGGTCAAGGGTCATATACCTCGTCGTGGTCAAGGGTCGTCCCGTTGTGGTCAAGGGTCATATACCTCGTCGTGGTCGAGGGTCGTACCGTTGTGGTCAAGGGTCGTGTCTTTGTGATCAAGGGTCATATACCTCGTCGTGGTCAAGGGTCGTACCGTGTTGTGGCGCGTGATCTACCAGTACAGCTGTAGCGAACAGTAATAAATTGTTGGCACGCGAACTGCTCATTCACCCAGGCTCACTCGATACAGAGGTCAATAATGATAAACAAGAAGCTTTGGTTTTTATTCCTTATTTTCTAGGTGTTCGATACCACATTTATAGCATCCACTGCGTCTTATTCACGACGGAGGGAGAGTCCTTATATTTTGGACGAGAGCAAAGCGGTTTGAACTGTACGAGTCTCAGAGCAAAGTGATCGCCTCAGTTAAAACTTCAGGCAAGGGAACAGTCATCTCAACCCAAACTCAAGCCAAGAAAGTTTACACTGTAAGTAGCCGTGAGACAAGAGGAAAGCGTTTGCAACGCAAGCCTAGCGATGAATGAATTGGCCCCGTGGGGGAGGAGGTGGAGGAGAGTGGTGTAGAAGCAGAGCAGTAAGACACCGACCGACCCCCTTAGCTAGCCTAGCCTAGCCTAGCAACTGGCGGCAGCGGTGCCGTCCGTTGTTGCTGGGGGGGCTAAGGCTGCTGCTGCCACCGCCGCCGCCGCTGGTGGTGGTGGTGGTGGTGGACACACAGAGTCCCATTCAGCGTATTGATTCAACAGGACGTCTTGGCAGGGTCTTGGCACGGGGCTTAACCCTGTATGGCAGTTGCACGTTAGTCTTTTGGAAGGTGGAAGTCATTTAGCTTTTGCCTGGAGGGAAGCCAGCTGGCCGTATACCGGAGTTAGGGTGGGGGAAAATTTGTCGTAAATCATATTGGGTCTTCACATTGTGGCGGGCTGTTGGAATGACGTCATGGTGGGTTGATGACCTCTGCCTGTCGTGTGGATCAGCTGGTGTGTCTCGGTAACAGTGTGCATGATGTTGAAACACATTAATGGCTCATACAGAATCACTGCTTTGAAACACTTCATGACCAAACACTGAAACGAACACTTTTTTTTTTTTTTTTTTGATTGCGCCGTTTTTTTTGAACAGCTGACATTTTGGAATGTTTATCTTAAACACTCATTTTTGTGTGTGTCAGCTAGTCTTATATATACGTTACCCTCGAGTACGATGATGCAAACCTTGAGCAAAACACTGAACCAATCCATCATCTACTCTATCACTTTCTTTCCCTTCTTAATTTTCCTCTTGAAAAAAATAAAGACACTACAATGTTGTGTATACTTGAAAAGAATCGGTACATACTATATGGCTTTCAGCGGCTCGATGGCGATTAAATACACAAACATATTTCTTCTCTGTTTCCTCACATCGCACGGCACCATCAGGAAAATAGAAAGGTCTTTGTGCTTATAGTGTCCTCTGTGTGTGCACGAAGTCTGCTCTCGATCAGGCATTCGTTAGTCACGTTACCGTCACTGTTAATGTACATACTGAACATGAATACTGAGCTTTGTTCAGTTACGTAACATATTTCGGTACAGAATCATACGAGGAATACGTATTTCTTCTACCTGTTGTTAAATTGACATGAACAATATATGTTCAATGTTAACATCTTTTGAGAACGACGTTTACCACCTTTATATATGATGGCCTGATCCTTTACGTGATTTTTTTTTTTTTTACAAGGTCTGTGACCTTAAAAAGCATTTTGAAAATGTAATTTTTCAAGTCTTTAGACCCGACGAGTGCTGGTTGCGAGTACAAAAAACCATCTAGTAATACTGCTATCGTAGAGACGACCACATCTTTTGTGCACGGGTCGCCCTGGTATTACGTAATTTATTCATTAAATATTTATTACCTTGAGGTCAGTGCTGGGGAATGTTTTTAGTGTAATTGGTAAATGTGAGTTTTGCTGAGCAAAGAAAACGGGGCTCAATGGTAACGGTTTTGCGCGCGGCTCCGCTGAATGGGTCGGATTTTCAAGAGTTGATACAATGCTGGTCGTGTGTGTGTGTTTGTGTAGCGGCGTTTGGTTATGTATTGCCTTGAAGCTGACATCAATGGAAAGATCACTTTGTTAAGCCGAGAGATCACACGAGGTGAAGAATATCTGTAGTGGCGTCTAGATGGTGGGTGGTAGCAGCACACACACACACACACACACACACAAGCACACGGACCCAGTTTGAATCAACATCGCGAGGCTAGAAGGTCATATTCCACATGTTGTTGCTCTCCGCCCACTCTCCCTTCTCATTGTTTCTGGTTTCTCAATCAGGTTTCTGCAAATGTTGTGGTTTCATGACCCTTGTGCAGTGAAGCATATGTCGTTCAATGCTCCGCAAGAACGTATGGATAATTTTTTTTCTATAATTCTATGTAATTTTTGAGAGAGAGAGAGAGAGAGAGAGAGAGAGAGAGAGAGAGAGAGAGAGAGAGAGAGAGAGAGAGCCTGTCAAGCCTGCAGTTGTAACCTGCTGAAGGGATTAAGGACTTCTTGAACTTGTACACATAGTTAATGACACATCACCGGATGGATATGGGTCGTGTGGTCTCCTGCTGAATGGTTCTTGTTGTTTTGGCTTATGTGACACCAGGAGAGAGAGAGAGAGAGAGAGAGAGAGAGAGAGAGAGAGAGAGAGAGAGAGAGAGAGAGAGAGAGAGACTTATTCCGTGATTCATTGCTCCTTGTTTGGAAAGAAAGACTTCAATATATTCATGTGAAATAGCCTCACCCCCTCATACAACACACACTGTCAGGTTATCGGTGATTTTATATATATATATATATATATATATATATATATATATATATATATATATATATATATATATATATATTATGAAAAATAAATCGTCAGTTGACATGGAGAGCCATCGTACGTCTAAAGAAATATTTTCAATCATGAATTTTTTTTTTTCGTCGTTTGTAGATCCATTTATTATTCTTACTGTGTACTTTCAAGCTTGTTGTAGGGACCAGGACTCTACCGATTTACTCAAGTTGCGGTTCGCACTCCCTTGAGTTGTGATGTTAGAAGCGCGAGTTGTGGTCTTAGTGGCTCAGTTTGTGGACTTATGAGATCGAGTTGTGATCTTAGCAGGTCAGTGTGTGGACTTGAAAGGTCGAGTTGTGGTCTTGATAAATCAATTTGTGGTCTAACTAACTCGAGTTGGTCTTAGTTTCGCGAGTTGTGGTCGTGCCACCTCGAAGTGCGGTCTTGCCACCTCGAAATGCGGTCTTGCTAGCTGTAGTTGAGGCGGTGTTGGCGCAAGTTCTTGTCTTCGTAGGGCACGCTGGAAGCGCTCACTAGCTAACTCGGTAGTGATGGGGACAGGTGCCGTGCCTTCCTTGCTGACGTGAATTTGCAGGGTCGGTTCTCTACCTGGGCCTAACCCGACAGAGGCCATTGGAAACCCTCCCCTCCCGCCCTTCTGTTGCATCACGTCAGCAGGAGAGTCAGTGAGGAGAGGAGAAGGGACTGGCAGACAGCGGAAGAGGGCAGGCCAGGGGCAGCAGAAGGAGAGGGTGGTGGGTGGGTGAGAGAGGTGGAGGAGGAGGAGGAGGAGGAGGAGGAGGTAGCAAGAGAGGTTGCAGCCCTGGCCGGGAGATTGATGTCGCAGCTGGCCGTTTAATGCGAGAGGTCAGACGGGGCAATGATGCCAGCAGAGACCAAGAGAAGCAGGCAGGCAGGCAGGCAGGCAAGCAGTGCAGAGCTCCAGTGGTGACAGCACAGCCATTACTGACGTGTGGGGGACCCCGGGCTGTGAGCCAGGCGTCAACACTTAACCTCTTCAACACCATGTTATGACCCCTTGGCTGTGATGGCCTGGCTGGTGCCTGACCTGGCCTATTAGGGTCAGGCGAGATAATCCGGATCATCATATTCAAAGATCGTTCCATCATGGTGGAGACACGTACCTTGTGTTTAAGGGTCGTACCGCCGGTCCCCAGCGCTCGTACCGTCGTTCCTAAGGGTCGTACTGGAGGGTTTGTGGCCGTCGACCTTTGGTGGTGGTCGTCCCGTCGTATGATCGAGGGGTTGAATGTCTCATTCGTTATCATCTCAAGCAACTTCACTTTCTTCTAGAGTTTATGTTGTACGCCCACATATTTTTTTTTTTTCGTCTTTTTTCATCATCTTTCGATGGGCGTTTTGTCCGTCATCCAGAGGGTAAGTAGCGTATCGGATGGAGCGAAGACTCTCTCATGAAGTACGTATGAGTCCTCCTTTCTGGTCACCGCGAGACCAAGATTGTTTATGGTGTCTCGCTGGAGATGTAATTTTAGATATAGTTGGAGTAGGGGAGGGAGAGGAGAGGAGAGAGAGAGAGAGAGAGAGAGAGAGAGAGAGAGAGAGAGAGAGAGAGAGAGAGAGAGAGAGAGAGGTTCAGGAGTCCTTGGGATATTAAGGAAGAGTCTGTCTGATTAATTGTCGTAACTTTGGGTATTGGGCTGGTTGAAGGATTGGGTCGGCAGGAGATGGCTTAGTTGAACTGGGTGTTGGAGCGGGTGGGTGTGGGTGAGGAATGTGTGGTGTAGCGTTCACGGAGAGGAAGCCCAGGGGGTGGGGTGCGTCACCTCCATCAGTAGATATTTACAGAGATGGAGTGTGTAGGCAGGTGGCTGGCTGGTAACCAACCACTTGTGTTTTACAGTTCGATCCTTGAGCTTGAAGTTAAAACTTTTGAAGCATGACTGTGTACGACCCTGAGGCTTGATGACGTTACCTTTGAGGGGTCAGGTCAAAAGCCAGGTCGTCATACTTAAGGGTCGTGCCGTCGTGATCACGGGATCAACGCGTTAAAAGCAAAATTCAGCCACACAGAAAAGACCGATGTTAGTGGATGTTGTTGATAGCAATGTAGCTACCGCGTTGGTGCAGGAGTTCCACGCTCCAGTCTTTGAGTAAGAACGTAGCTGGAGGTGCAAGCTCATTGTGTTCAAGGAAGAGGAGATGGAAAGCACTGAGACTCACGGAGTTCAGATATTGAGCTAATATTTTATTCAACTCTGATGAATCAGGTGGCTGGAGAATGAAGACCTGCCCTCACTCCTCCTTTCGAAATATTGAAGCTCCACATTTAGTGCTTTGATGAAGCGTTCCTTCAGACGTACGTAGCCCGTGCTTCAGTTCTCAATAATAATAATGATAATATAATGATAATGATAATAATAATAATGATAATGATAATAATGACAGTAATGATGATAATGATATTCAGAGCAAATGATCAACAGTCATTGTTTCATCATATCACTTGAAATGTCTCAGCCCATTCTGTCTGTCTTGCCTCCTAAGCGGCTTACATTCCCCCCTCGTCCCGTCATCCATTGTGTCATGAATGTATGTTGTATTCCTTTGTGTCTTGTCTTTGTCATTGTTTCATACCTTAAACCAGTCTGATGCGTTTGCGTCCCTGAGCCTTTCTCATGCCCTCAACATGCAGGGTATCTTCTCTCGTGACGATAGTTTACGTTGGTTTGCACTGTATAATGCAGGTTGCCGATCTAAATTTTTTTTTCCTGTGTGTATTTAAGACGACGAAGATTTCACATGTGTGCGGAAGAGTTCGACAAACTGTCTGGTCCATCAGGCAGGCTTCCTCTACAGCCAACGTCTTCCAGAGGTTCCAGGTCACTTCAGTTCTCACTGGCTCGCGTGATCTCATCTTTTACTCTCTCACTTCACAACCTCACGACGGATCGACCCCAACTCTCCAGATTCCTTTGAGAATTTCTGGTTCTTGACGGTTCAAGGCTGACGGCGACGTGCCTGTCTCTCTTGTACATTCGAAAACATTGGTGTCAGGTGAAGCGGATATCTGCAGGTGTCAACACTCAGCCCAAAACAACGTGACAGTGCCTTCATCTTACTCCTCCTCCTCCTCCTCCTCTTCCTCTTCCTCTGGCTCCGCTGGTAAGGAGGCAAAGTCATCAGGAGGAGCAGCGGTTGAGGGAGCTGACATCTTGTTAGGCCAAGTTTTAGGTTGGGTCGGCAGCCAGCCACCTGCCGGCTCATACAGACATCCATCCTCTTGAGCACGACGGTACGACCCTTGGCTATGTTGGCCCTTGGCTGGCCTTTAACCTGAACCCTTGAGGATTCGCTCAAAGGCCGAGGAAGTGGGGGGGGGGCATCATACCCAAGGGTAGCACCGTTGTTCAGCCTTGGCCTTTGACCTGAACCCATAAGGGATAGTTCGAAAGGCCAGGACCATCATAGCCAGAGGTGGTACCGTCACGTTCAAGGATTGTACCGTTATGTCCCAGGGGTTAAAAGTTGATCTCGGTTACGTCCGTCAGCCAGCCGGTCCTGCAAGTCCCCCCCAACCCTTGTTGCAGCTGCCAACTGCCTCACGTTTCAGTTTTACTCTTACTTTCTCTGTTGCTGTCTCGCCTCAACCCTTGGCTCTCCTCACCCACGTCCACACACCTCCACCGACCATCTGTAACCTCCAGTCACCGTATTGCCAACATCCTTCACGTCTCCTGTGCAGTACCGGCTCACACTCCCAGACCATCTTTGTCGACCAACACACACCGCCATCTCTTAGCGCCACTTCGGTGCCTCAAAGTTTTACTCGTGAACTTCCATAAAGGACCATCGAGTATTCACAGTCAGGCTGCTTTCTGTTGATGAAAGTGAAGTTTTTGTCTCGTTTATACTGAAGTCGAGGTAGTCCAGTTCCATGCAGTCAAGATAGTTTTAAGTTAGACAGCAGACGAATGATAACACGTTTGAGGAAAGACGTCGACGAATATGACAGTTTAAGGGAAGATGCTTCACGAAACAACCATGATTATTAGAAATTCTTAAAGACCACAGGAGTATGTTGGAGACACCTGGTTGTAGTGGAGCGGTTGTGACGTGTGAAGGTTGACCCTGTCACACATCATGTTTCACCACTCCCCACTCACTCATCTCTTTCTGTGCAGCAACACAACCCCCTCCCTCACCTGCCTCACTATCATTACAACCCCACCTTATCTGTCTCCCAGCAACATTACAACCCCACCACCCTTCTTTCAGCAGCAATACAACTCCACCCTTTCTTTCTCCAAGCAGCATCACAACCCCACCACTCGTCTTCCAGCAGCATCACAACCCCAGCTCCACCCGACGGATGCTATAGTAACCATCCCCTACCTTCCACCCTAGTGGTCTGCCCGTTGGGTTTGTGGAATTCTTCATTTTTAGTCCATCTTTGGTTTCAGGAGAGTACAGCAGGTGTTGTAGAATAGTTGTTCCCCCCAACAGTTGCACTTACGGTGGGTTGTGTTGCGTATCAAGTACTGTAGACTGAGTTTCAACAGATGGGAGACTTTTGAAGTAGAACGTTTCAGTTGTTCATCTAGAATTGAAGAAAGTATTCTACGAGGTTTGATTGTACCTGTAAGTCATTCCTAGCTGGGCCGTCACTTGAAACTTAACGTAATATATGAAAAAAAAGAAAGAAAAATCGTCAACTACATATGAGATTGTGGCGGGCAGCCGTCTGTGTGAGTACCAGCTTCCACCACCTGAATACAGATATCAGCCACCCCTCAAACGTAGTGCTGGAGTGAGGTCCACCATACTTGGTTCAAGGTGGTATTTAGATTTGGATTCGCCATGTTGGTGTGCTATCGTCTTTCCATCTTATACAGATTAATAATGTAGAACATTATTACTGTCCTGCAACAGATGCTCTCGTCATAGACCATCAGGTCTTCTGTTATCTGTCCTTCCCATGTACTCTCCTCCAGCAGATAGCTTCGTCATAGCCTATCAGGTCTTTTGTTAACTGTTCTTCCCATGTACTCTCCTTCAGCAGATAACCTCGTCATAAACCATCGGGTCTTGTGTTATGTGGCCTTCTCATGTACTCTCCTCCAGCAGATAACCTCGTCATAAACCATCGGGTCTTGTGTTATGTGGCCTTATCATGTTCTCCAGCTGTCATGGTTCTACGTATGTCTCCTCAAGCTGATAACCTCGTCATAGACCATCATATGATCCCTCCGGTATTGGGACAATTTATAGAAATTCCTCGCCTGAAAGTATTCATACCAGTGGGCCCTAACGGACCGATGTAATTGGCCCTCACCCCGGCCCACAGATACCACAAGTGTGTGCCTGAAGAGCAGGTGTGAGGACCCCCACACCTCATTGCCAATTGCCCTTGAGTGTCACAGGTGTGGTTAGCCATGGAAGATTACGTGAATCAGCGAACGTAAATAGCAGTTATATGTGACGTCCACTAGAAATTACATTTTTTTTTTTCAATTCCTTAGATATTTGTAGATTATTCTGTCAAGAGATGTAAAGATAAATGATTTACTATATCACATGTAGGAATAACTGATGTTCTCTCTCTGGTTGTACTGTTAAGTTTCCCTGACTGTGTGTGTGTGTGTGTGTGTGTGTGTGTGTGTACCCCCAGCAAGCGGTGTGTGTTGTGAGTTCACCGGCAGCCTCTTGGTGTTGTGTGATATGGTCACACGGGTCGGTATCTCTCTAGTCATGATTACATCTGTGAAAGTAAACACCTGTGTGATTACGTGCATCATGTGATGAACTTCAGCATTGAGGAGTTGATTATTCAAATTTGGGAACTGGCGTTGAGGCTCCCTGAGATGGAGTCTTTCAAAAGAAGGACTTAAACCTCTTCTTCGAAGACTCGATGCATCTCTGTAAGTCAAACGTAAATATTACAGATATATTCCAGTACTAGTGTAAATGCCATATGTCTTCTGACTTTACGAATGCGTTTATAGTCGACTGTATTTTATGTACGGAAATGTGGAAATGAACCGCGGGTGGAACCAGGAGGCCCAGATGGAGTTTGTGGGAGAATTTGAAGTGTTCTCGAGGGAAGAGAGAGAAGTCGGGCCAGGTGGCGGGATGTGAAAGGACCAGCCACACCAGGGAAAGGTTGGAGGGTGCCGACAGGATTGGCCTTGGGAGGTTGCGACACTTGAAGTGTGAGTTTTTAAAATGATTGCGACAACGACACACACACACACACACACACACACACACACACACACACACACACACGCACACCACAAATAGTAATGACATCATACCATTTGTAGCAGCGTTGACGACAGCTCTCCTGACTACAGCGCCCTGCAGAACACTCTGACATAAGCTTCCAGACCTGATGCCACCACCTCCGCCGCCGACGACACCACACTTTAAGACTCCACTCATGCATGTCAGCCTCGCCTCCTACCTTGTCCCACCCATCTTCCTGCTTCACCAGGTTGTTAAGGCCACCAGCAGCCTCTCCGTTGTCACTTCGCACGTTCAACCACCAAGCTGGAAGGAACACACCAGCACATCATCCAGTCTTCTAGCTACCTCACCACAGGCTTCGTCGCCTGAAGAAACCTGAACTCCCCCTGCGCCTGAGCTGAAGAATATCAGCTACCATGATGCTCTTCAGCGTGTGGTCATCTTCCACATCCACCGCGCTTGGCAGGTATTAGGAAAAGGTATAGAAAAGGGTCAAACTTAGTCCATCCTCGGTCCCTCTCACCCCACCTGACTTGTCAAGAAGCTAAGCTTTAGCACTCTGGTCCAACTCTCCCCATCCATCACCACCTGGACCTCAGTGCCTGGCTCTCTCTCTCTCTACTCAGCGGTCACTAACCCTCCCAATATACCCAGGCGGGTAGTATCGGTGTTGCTTCCCAGTTAGGGTAGCCACGTACCACCTACCTACCGGAGGTCCTAGACCCTTTCCTTGCCAGCGTCTGTAGTGTGAAGTCCGTCAGCGATGCATGGCTTCGTTATTACAGGCCCGCATGTCATGTTTCCCGTCCAGGCAAAGAGAAATGAATCATTTCATGATGCCATGGCACTGTACCCGAAGCTGTGGTCCTCGCTGTACTCTGTTCTACAATCAGTTGGTTATTAGAGCCATAAAGTGGGGCAACATTGGTCTTAACCCTCCTTATATATATATATATATATATATATATATATATATATATATATATATATATATATATATATATATATATGTGTGTGTGTGTGTCTGTGTGTCTGTGTGTGTGTGTGTGTGAGTGTGTGTGTGTGTGTGTTTAATTATATGTGTATAAACATGGGTGCAATTGGTGTTGATTGGTGTGCAGGTGTTGATGGTTGTTGTTCAGTCAGTGTGCAGATGTTATCCTTGAGTTTCAAGTGTCATGTCTGGGTGTATATCCTGGGTCGAGGCAGCTGTGCGCCTCCCTCGTCCCCACCCCACCCACCTCCCCAACAGACGGAGGGGGATATGCCTTATCAGCCCTTATCTCAGAACTATACACTCCTCTCTTTGTGTATAGGTGGGTGTGGGTGAGGGAGGGATGATTCAAGAAGGGAATCCCTTGAGCATTGATGACGTGACCTGGGTACGACCATCTTTCCCAAGGGTCGTCACGTGTCGTGCAGGAGGTCGTACCGTCTTGCTCAAGGACCAGCCGTTCATTATACTCAAGGGGAGTAAGTCATGCTTGAGGGACTGGGGGTCCATCATGGTCAAGAATCATCATACCCTCGTTCTCAAGGATCATATCATTGTGCTCAAAGATCATACCATTAGGCTCATTAATCGTCATATTATACTCAAGGATCATACCAGTATACTCCGGGATCACAACAGTAGACTCAGAGATCATACCATTAGGCTCATTAATCGTCATATTATACTCAAGGATCTTACCAGTATACTCCGGGATCACAACAGTAGACTCAGAGATCATACCATTAGGCTCATTAATCGTCATATTATACTCAAGGATCATACCAGTATACTCCGGGATCACAACAGTATACTCAGAGATCATACCATTAGGCTCATTAATCGTCATAGTATACTCAAGGATCATACCAGTATACTCCGGGATCACAACAGTATACTCAGAGATCATACCATTATACTCTGATCTCAGTAGTATACTCAGTGACCATAACATTATACTCAAAGATCACATCATCAAACTCAAGCACCATATCATGATGGTCGAGGATCATACCCGTTTGTACTCAGGGAGTTGAGAATTATAGCATAGTTTGAATGCACCAGTCTGGGACAGCCTGATCAGTCATTACGACTGGCGGCGGAGTGACTGGTGACTGTGGTCCCAGCACGCTGACCACGACCTCGTTAACACAAGCGATGATGAAGACTCTGTGGTCAGGGGAGAGAAGGACATGTCCGTCGTGCCCACTAAATGGGAAGCGGAAGTACGGGTGGTTTTCAGTATCCCTCATCCCGGGAAGGTGGTTGTGTGGTCTGTGTGAGCTGGTATTAGCATATGTGTGTGTGTGTGTGTGTGTGTGTGTGTGTGTGTGTGTGTGTGAGCGAGTGTATGTTAGGATTAGGGATTGGATTTGTATAAAGTATGTGAGGGGATAGAAGCATGTGTATGAGTAGTGTGTGTGTGTGTGTGTGTGTGTGTGTGTGTGTGATCAGTAATCTGTTATTACAGTACATTGAGGGTGTTTTACGCTCTGCCGTCATGGCACTACTGAAAGTATTTACGTAACGTCATCATTTACACTTTCGTGATGAAGTTTAGTCCATTCATCCAATAGTCTTTTACTCTGAAAGTAATTTACATCTTCTCAAGTGTCTTGCATAATTTCATGTTGTAGCCTTTGGTTGTTCTATCTTCTCGTGTTAGTTCACTGCTGACATGATCAAAGTGGTCGTGACACTTTGAGGTTGTGATCAAATCAACCTATTGCTGTTCTCTCTTCGATGGTAGACAAATGCTTCACCTCCTTCCTCGCGCTGTAGCTTAGCCTGCTTCATTTAGGTACATCATCTTTCTTGCCTTCCACTAGACCTCCTCTATTAGTTCTTTGTGTTCCTTAGGTGTGGTGACCAAACTTGAGCAGCTGCATCTGGATTTTGTTAAATATAAGCCGTGAACAGTTAGCTGAGTATTTCCTTATCCGTGGACTCTAATGCGATTTCGTTATGTTTGATAGCAAGTCAGTTACTGTCTGTCCTTCACAATTCTTCAAAGATGAATCCCTGGCAACAGACTAGGAACAATGTCGTTTCCCAAGTCCCTCTCACACACATATTAATGAAGTTTATTTCCTGCTACATTATGTTTTTGTCGAGGCGTTTTCTCACTGTGTTCCATCCTCATTACTTTGCATTTAAAGGGGTTGTGAATTTCATCATTTAAGAGACCAACTTTGGAATTTGTGTGGGTTCCCTTGTAAGTTGATGCAATCCTCTCGTCATTCTTTACCTCCCTCATGACCTCGGCATCATGCGCAAACATATTCATATATAATTTTAAAGATTTCATCAAGTTCTTTTGCGCAGATAATAAAAGACCAGTGTTTCCATGGCTGAGGCATGCCATAACCCCTCTGGTGGACCCCCGACCTAGTGCGAGAACGCTCCTCCGGTATGCGTCCTCTGTGTAACCTTTCCACGAAGGAGATACCTTATCTGTGGAATGAGTCTCTTCCACATTCCTGCCTGAAGATTGCGCTTCTGTGCCAGCGTCCTGTGTCGTGCGGTGTCATAGGCTTTCAGGGCAGTTCAGCCACGCACACACCACTCGAGCTCACCCCACCTCCGCAACTCTCCTCCTAGTCGTCTACATGTGTTTAACTGTGTCCACTCAAGTTGCTCAAGCATCTGTAAGATGTCTTGTCCAGGCCGTAGCACGTGTGGACTGGTCTAGTGGCTGTAGAATGTGTTGCCCAGGCCATGGCATGTGTGGACTGGTCTAGTGGCTGTAGAATGTGTTGCCCAGGCCATGGCATGTGTGGACTGGTCTAGTGGCTGTAGAATGTGTTGCCCAGGCCATGGCATGTGTGGACTGGTCTAGTGGCTGTAGAATGTGTTGCCCAGGCCATGGCATGTGTGGACTGGTCTAGTGGCTGTAGAATGTGTTGCCCAGGCCATGGCATGTGTGGACTGGTCTAGTGGCTGTAGAATGTGTTGCCCAGGCCATGGCATGTGTGGACTGGTCTAGTGGCTGTAGAATGTGTTGCCCAGGCCATGGCATGTGTGGACTGGTCTAGTGGCTGTAGAATGTGTTGCCCAGGCCGTAGCGTGTGTGGACTGGTGAATAAAGTTGATGGCCATCCCACCGACGAACAGACTTACTTCGTTCCGAAGTAGACGAGAACGGTGTATGTTGGTGGATGGGTAGAAGAGGATGGAGTGTTGCTGTGACTCCCAGTACCTTCCTCCCCGTGTGTGTGTGTGTGTGTGTGTGTGTGTGTGTGTGTGTGTGTGTATGAGACTGTATCAGGGGGAGCCTTCACAAGGACCAGATTGTGTTTCTTATTCGCTACCATCCCCCGTTGTTTGTCAGTGTCCTCCCCACCCTCTCTCTCTCTCTCTCTCTCTCTCTCTCTCTCTCTCTCTCTCTCTCTCTCTCTCTCTCTCTCTCTCTCTCTCTCTCATTTCTAGTTATTGCGTCGTGTTGATCAACCGATCACCACTTGTCGAACGCCTTGAGAACCGTGTTTTATCATGCCACAAATCGATAACTGCTTAAGTTATTTCTGTTAAGTGCGTCTTGTGTAAGTGGTCATGAGCGAGAGAGCCTGAGACCCAGCCAGCCAGCCAGCCAGCTTGGCAGCCAGCTAGGCAGCCAGCCAGGCAGCCAGCAGGCAGCCAGCAAGGCAGCCCACACCAGCTTCGTGTCTGGTCAGATCTCCTCCTTGTTTTTGCAGCTGCGTTTACAGGCGTGAGACTCAAGGGTTGAGGACCCAGAGTCACCCTCGAGCTGCTGATTTGGTCGTGGGGGTCTCGAGAGTGGAGCCAAAATAAGTATCAGTTTCCCCATCCACGGTTCGTGAAGCGTCTGTCTCAGGGAGGGAGGCGGGGATTATGACTTTTATGATATTGGGAGTTGGACGTGACAAGTGCTAGTGGCCAGACGCAGACCTGGAGGTTCCTGCCACCTAGAGCAGCGTGTGAGTTTCGACTATATGACAAGAGAGAGAGGCAACAGTCAGTCTTGTATGTGAGTTCCGAGTGTAAAGGGAGATGCAGCGGTCAGTCATGTATGTGACTTTCGACTGTATGAGAAGAGAGAGGCAGCAGTCAGTCTTGTATGTGAGTTCCAAGTGTAAAGGGAGAGGCAGCGGTCAGTCATGTATGTGACTCTCGACTGTATATGACAAGCGAGAGGCAGCAGTCAGTCTTGTATGCAGCAGCTGTGTCAGGAGGTGACCACCAGCTGCAGGTTCTCGTGTGTCTGTTGACCATCTTTACCCCCCCCCCCCCCCCCCCCCTTGGGTGTGGTGTGTGGGTTGGCACTTGTAAGACCAGAGACCGTATTATTCCCAGAGTAAACACTCCAACGAAACGAGATTGAGGACATTTCCTTGACGGACTAACGTTACCATTAACATCAGGAATACGAGAGCTTTTGGCTCCGCTGAAAGTTGCTGTAAAGGAAGCCAGTCGTGTGCATGGCATGATAGGAACCTCCAACATCGTTCTTCCATATGGCTGGTACTACGAGCACGGGCCTTGCGAGTCTCCAGGTCTGTCGAAGCTGTAGTATCCAGAACTGTTTTAATGGAGTTTAGAATCTTTAAGATGGGAGTACATGAGATAGAGACAGACAGACAACAAGGGGCGCCCGTTGGCCCATGTCTTGGTTGATGGAGAACGGGGAATACAAGGCCAGACCACGGAATGATAAAGAAAATGATGTTGCTGATTCTTGAAGGATAAGCATGGCCAGCGATTATTATTCTAATTTTTATTTTTTTTTTTTTCCGGTCATGATGATAGAAAAATAGTAATATATCCTCCACAGGGTCCGTAGGACCTCGTCTATATCCTCCTTCAGCCAGATAATCTCGTATCATCTCGGACCCATTGAACCTGAAACTTGTCTGGTCTGTGTAGACTATCCTGACGGGGGCAGGCCATAGCTCCTCAGAGGGGGTCTTCTTCTCACCCAGTGGGGAGGAGGTCTTTCACGGCTAACGTCATCGGCTCCAACAGCTTTCTTCGCCTCAAGGGCCTTCGTCTCTCTCTCTCTCTCTCTCTCTCTCTCTCTCTCTCTCTCTCTCTCTCTCTCTCTCTCTCTCTCTCTCTCTCTCTCGGGCATCGCTGATGGACGTCGGCTGCCCCCCCCTAAGGTTCTGGCAGCAGTAGGGTGGTGGAATATTTCGCCTGGGATGTGGCTATTGTGTCTGTAAGATGCATAAGAAACGAATTAGGGGTCTTACTGGCGAGAATCCATAGCCTCTCTCTCTCTCTCTCTCTCTCTCTCTCTCTCTCTCTCTCTCTCTCTCTCTCTCTCTCTCTCTCTCTCTCTCTCTCTCTCTCTCTCTCTCGTGCCGCTATGTTATGGCAGATCACAGTCTCAATTATTCTCAATCAAAAGGAACATAAAGCTTTCTGAGGCTGCTGCCCACTGTACAAGTGGTCCTTCACATGCAGAGCCAGCCACCCACACCCACACACACACACACACACGAGCCCATCTCCACCCCACTTCGCGTGTCAGACGACTACCACCACCACCACCACCATTGGTCCCGTGTGTCGCGATTCGGGGATGTGTCATCTACGTCTTGTGTCATGTACGGCACACCGTTTTACCGGCATCCTGTGCCATGTGCGAGATAGAGAGACGTGGGTGTGTCACATGCAAGGCGGCAGAGCAAGCAGCACACGGGCGCCGTGTGCCGCCTGCGGGCCTGAGCGTGTCGAACGGCGTCGGCAGGGGGTAGGAGGCTAGCCAGGCTGCGGCCAACAGTGCCGCTCTGAGTCTGCCGCCATGATGCTCCCCAGGGCTCTGCCCTACCCTGTGTGTGTGTGTGTGTGTGTGTATGATTACCTCTATATACTATACG
This sequence comes from Panulirus ornatus, assembly GCF_036320965.1. NCBI lineage: Eukaryota > Metazoa > Arthropoda > Malacostraca > Decapoda > Palinuridae > Panulirus > Panulirus ornatus. The sequence continues at coordinate 59,740,844 of NC_092242.1, forward strand.
GGAGGAGTTTTACGCTCGTGGGGCCCCATCTCTCGAATATTCCTCATCATACTTCTTATCTTTTGAATGCTGTTTGCCTTAAATCGTCTCCAGTCACTGTATTCCTTTCATCCACCACTCTTGTTTCATTGCATGGTATATCCTGTTGTTGTTCTATACTTACGACTCTCCAAGAACTGTTCACTGTTCACGCCATCGATGTTTTGATAACCTGAAGGTTGTGATGAAGATCCCTCCCTCCTCTCCTCACTCTTCTGAGGTGGACAGATTTAAATCCTCTCCCAGTAACTCGCTTTGTTACCCTCCTCTGGACCTTCTCTATTAACTATGCTTCTTTAGGTCTGGTGACCAGACTTGAGAAGCATCTTGTAGTTTTTGCCTGACTGGGATATGAACAGCTGTCTTCTCAGAAGTAGAGTGTATTTGGACCAGGTGTTTAAAGAATATATGAAATAGACTTAGAGAAAAAATAGAGTGGCTAGTGTGTGGCATTTATTGCATCGGGAAAAGATGATGCCTTTTGGAAGATGCTGCTGATGTTTGTATGTAGTTTATGTGATGATAAACGGAAAGTTTGTCAATGTGTTGCCTTTTTTTTTCTTTTTTTTTTGGCTCTGTGAACAATATTTGCATGTTTGCACGTGTGTTAGGTGTAAGGAAGAAGGGTTTATGGTTCACGGTGACGGTGGATGTATATCAAGGATGTTTGGTGTCACTGTGGCTGCTGACTCTGTGTACGGTCGAGACGGTGAGGGAGGTAAATGGAAAGGTCTTGGGGGCAAAGGGCGGGTGTGCAGTGTGCTGAGGATGGGATGCGCGATGAATTTGCCGGGGGAGACAGGCAGAAATCAAACGGGGAAGGGCCAAACAAGGTGGATGAGTTTCCCTTTGTAGACAATACAGCTCAAGTGACAAGACTCCGGAAGCTGGTAGCAGAGTTTGGGAGTGTGTAAAAGAAGAAACTTGAAAGTAAATACGAATGCAGCCGAAGATGAGACAGAATGGTGTCATGGTAAGTTTCAGTGGGGAGGAAGTGGAATGCTTTAGGTACCTAGGAGTGGACGTGGTAACAGAGGGGAGTTTAAAGTGAGTCACAAGGTGGAAGAAGGGATTGAGTGTATTGAAAAAAAGAAAGTCATTATCTGGCGTGGCGGGAGTATCATAGCAATGGTACAGGAGCAGGTACGGCTAGGTTACCGAAGTAGGGAGTTAAGTCTTCGGCCGGGTCTCGTGCTGTAGCTACAGGAGAGGATGGCATGTCAAGACCCCGATGTTGTGCAGCAGAAGGGAAGATGAGCTGCCAAGGTCCCGTGGTTTTGTTACCAGTGCGGCAGGAGTGAAGCGGCTTGCTAAGATTCCATATTTTGGAAGATGTGAGGCGGTTGCCGGGTTGTGTTTTCTACTGCAGGTGGAGAGACGTAGGCGAGATCCTGTAAGACAAGGATAGGCGATGCCCCAAGGAGGTCTTCACGGGACAGACCTTATGAGAATGAGGCACCACAGTCCTTCTGCCAGAGAGTGATGAACCACGAACCACATGCACGTTTATAAGCAGAGAAGACCCATGGTGTCTTCGACCCATGGTGTCTTAGACCCATGGTGTCTTCGACCCATGGTGTCTTCGACCCATGGTGTCTTAGACCCATGTTGTCTTCGACCCATGGTGTCTTAGGCCCATGGTGTCTTAGGCCCATGGTTTCTTCGACCCATGGTGTCTTAGGCCCATGGTGTCTTAGGCCCATGGTGTCTTCAACCCATGGTTTCTTCGACTCATGGTGTCTTCGACCCAAGGACTACATGACCGACGGACTGCTTCACCGGTGCACGGGCATTTATGAGCCAGGGTCGGCCACGCCGATAATGTTAATTACTTGGGCGTGGCCGCCAGGCTCATTGACGTCGGTCGGTCCCTCCGGAGATTTAAAGGAGAGGTTAGGCAAGGTCACACGTCGTCCACGGTAAAGGTGACAGCGGGTCAAGTATCTCGTCTGGACGTGGGGAGATGATGTCTACACGACCGCTTGCGTTTGGTGCCACGGGAGTAACTTCAGGTGGCTGTTGGAGAGATCATGTAGGACATCCGTGTTGTGGCGAAGAGGAAAAAAGGGGGTCGCTGCTGGGACTTCATAGTACCTCTTGTAGCGGGTGATGGATTGATTACATCTGTAGACACGTAGATGCATGAATTTGCATATCAAGTGGTAGAAGCAGATTTTTTTTTTCTTTTTACTCAGCATGTTCCATAACTCATAAGTGATGGGAAGTTTTAGATTTATCACATGGCTTACAAAGTTTTGGAGATTAATGAGCTTATTGACTTTATTTGATTTTTGCATTATATTTAACTCGTGGCGAAACAAAAGGCAACACAGATGCATTATAATCATTATCGTTATTATTATTATTAGCAGTAGTAGTGATAGTAGTAGTAGTATCGTAATATTAGTAGTAGTAGTAGTAGTAGTAGTAGTAGTAGTAGTAGTAGTACTCGTAATATTAGTAGTAGTAGTAGTAGTACTCGTAATATTAGTAGTAGTAGTAGTAGTACTCGTAATATTAGTAGTAGTAGTAGTAGTACTCGTAATAGTAGTAGTAGTAGTAGTAGTACTCGTAATATTAGTAGTAGTAGTAGTAGTACTCGTAATATTAGTAGTAGTAGTAGTAGTACTCGTAATAGTAGTAGTAGTAGTAGTAGTACTCGTAATATTAGTAGTAGTAGTAGTAGTACTCGTAATATTAGTAGTAGTAGTAGTAGTACTCGTAATAGTAGTAGTAGTAGTAGTAGTACTCGTAATATTAGTAGTAGTAGTAGTAGTACTCGTAATATTAGTAGTAGTAGTAGTAGTACTCGTAATAGTAGTAGTAGTAGTAGTAGTACTCGTAATATTAGTAGTAGTAGTAGTAGTACTCGTAATAGTAGTAGTAGTAGTAGTACTCGTAATATTAGTAGTAGTAGTAGTAGTACTCGTAATATTAGTAGTAGTAGTAGTAGTACTCGTAATAGTAGTAGTAGTAGTAGTACTCGTAATATTAGTAGTAGTAGTAGTAGTACTCGTAATAGTAGTAGTAGTAGTAGTACTCGTAATATTAGTAGTAGTAGTAGTAGTACTCGTAATAGTAGTAGTAGTAGTAGTAGTACTCGTAATATTAGTAGTAGTAGTAGTAGTACTCGTAATAGTAGTAGTAGTAGTAGTACTCGTAATATTAGTAGTAGTAGTAGTAGTACTCGTAATATTAGTAGTAGTAGTAGTAGTACTCGTAATATTAGTAGTAGTAGTAGTAGTACTCGTAATATTAGTAGTAGTAGTAGTAGTACTCGTAATATTAGTAGTAGTAGTAGTAGTAGTCGTAATATTAGTAGTAGTTTTAAGAGTAGTAGTAATAGTTGTAAGCTGTAGTAGTAGTTGAAGTTAGCAGCATACAGTGGTGTGAATGACCTCAGTTCGCGTAATCACATAACAATAACTGGACGCGATACAATACACATGGCGAGCCAGTTGTGAAATACGTGTTGAAAAAGAATAGATAACCATTGACGAGTAGAGCTTTTGTCGACGCATGTGGACAAATGAATGTTTAAATGAACCTGATGTGATTAAGAGGACACACATGAATTTATATTTAACCAACAGAGGAAAAGCAGCATTAATTACGTGAACAAACAACAACGCTGAACTTTAGTGTTTACGTTTATGATACGAACGGGGGAAAATAAAAGGGAAGGGTAATATCCGTTTTCTATCGTCATGTATCAATTGCCAGTGTCGGAACAGAGGTATTATTGTGTATGTCCCTATCCTCATTTAGCTATATATATATATATATATATATATATATATATATATATATATATATATATATATATATATATATATATATATTCATACGTATTCGCCTTTTCCCGCGTTAGCGAGGTAGCGTTAAGAACAGAGGACAGAGGTGAGTGTATCTACCGATGCTGTGTTAAGAGAGACACAAGAACCGAACTCAGAGGTACATGTTATCACTTGGAGAACTGAGGAGATAGTTATCTTAATGCTGTTTGTCCGTCTCGTAGCCACTGATAAGGCCAGAGAGAGAGAGAGAGAGAGAGAGAGAGAGAGAGAGAGAGAGAGAGAGAGGAGGGGGAAGAGGGGGAGACTTTAGCTTTGGTGGGAGTATCGGGGGGTGGGTGGGTGGGGAGGGCTTAGCTCATAAAGGAAGGGGGTGGAGATAGAAAGAGGCTATATAGCTTTAGTTAGCGGCGAGGGGTGTGATACCATAGCTTTGAGGAGGGAGGGGCGGGGGCTGGAGAAAGATATTGGGAGGCTAAGGCTTCAAGGGGAATGAAGAGAAGGGATGGGTGTGGGATGGAGGAGAGAAGTTTGTGAAACAGGGAAGTGGTGGGATGGGAAGGCAGGGCAGCGATTATTGCTCTGCAGTTATGTACTGTGCAAACACGGGGCTGGCACGCACCCTCCTGCCAGCTTGGAGAAGGCCAAACAAATATTGGAAATGAAACTTGAGTTCCAGTTCGTTTCTCGGGAGATCATAGCAACAACAGCGGCCGCCACTGTTCCTATTGACCTCACTTGAACACGAGGGTTACCCTCCCCTGAACACGACGGGTCTCTGTTTGCGCACGGCGGTACGACCCCGTTGAACATAACGGTACGATCTTTGAGTTACGACGGGACGATGTGCTCAAGGGTCGTACCGTCGCATCAAGTGGCGTCCATCGTGCTCAAGGGTCGTGCTGTCGTTCTAAAGGGTCGTACTGTCGTATCAAGTGGCGTACCGTTGTGCTCAAGGGTCGTACCGTCACATGAAGTGGCGTACCGTCCGTCCTGCTCCAGGGTTTCATGTGTAATCCTCGCGTGTTGTTCGTTAACCCCTTCCAACACAGTGATGTTGATATTTGCACTTGGCATTATATATCATTTAGTAAACTGTTCTTACACGTAAAAGTCAATGAGTAAATTCATTTTGTCAGTTATGTGGCTCATTGTACCCGGCTGTGTCTCTGTGGGGTATGGAAGCTAGTGGTACACGACACGTTGCAGGTACACGACAGCCTGCAGGCACACGACAGCCTGCAGGTACACGACAGCCTGCAGGTACACGACAGCCTCCAGGTACACGACAGCCTGCAGGTACACGACATCCTACAGGTACACGACAGCCTGCAGGTACACGACAGCCTGCAGGTACACGACATCCCACAGGTACACGACATCCTACAGGTACACGACAGCCTGCAGGTACACGACAGCCTGCAGGTACACGACATCCTACAGGTACACGACAGCCTGCAGGCACACGACAGCCTGCAGGTACACGACATCCTACAGGTGCACGACAGCCTGCAGGTACACGACATCCTACAGGTACACGACAGCCTGCAGGCACACGACAGCCTGCAGGTACACGACATCCTACAGGTACACGACAGCCTGCAGGTACAAGACTGGCCACAGGTACAGGTAAACCTCTCCATCTGTCTATAGTTACAGGGGCCGTAGCTTCCTAGTACGTGACTTGACTGTAGCTACAGTTCCTCGGGGCATTAGTTAGTGACCGTCTCCTAGGAGGAGAGGGAGCGCCTGCTTGGAAGAACCACCAATCAAGTCTCTCTCTCTCTCTCTCTCTCTCTCTCTCTCTCTCTCTCTCTCTCTCTCTCTCTCTCTCTCTCTCTCTCTCTCTCTCTCTCTCACACACACACACACACACACACACACACACACACACACACACACACGTATTTCCATCCCAGGCCTCACCAACATACTCATTCACCCAGATCTTCCTCACAACATACTTGCCTCACCCACAGCTCACCATTGATGCATGTATCCTCGCCAATACCTCCCCGCTGGCGGAGATAGCGCAGACTGGACGTAGCAGCCAGAAGAAAAAAGTAGACAGCGTCATGAGAACCGTGGTCTTGCGACACGACCGAGATGCGTCACCCAGGAGGAGAAAGAGAAATTACGACGCGACGTAGAAGTGACTGGGAAAACGAAGTCCAGACCTCCTGCTGCAGCAGGCACAAGGGGTGCAGGAAGGTGTGGTTGGAGATCCTCCACTCTCGTATGATTGCGTGCGAAGTGCTTTCCTGTCCTTCACTCACGGCTCGCGTAGGTAGGTAGGTGGCTGCAGGAGGGAGTGCCGATCTCGACCCGACCAGCGTGGACTACGAACGAACATCTGGTGAAGCCTCAGGGATCAGTGAGTGTGTTTACTAACCTTGTTGTTCAGGTCGAGGGATCGTGTTCATCTTCTGTCGCTCAGGTTGGCCACTTGTTATAAGTGATGTTATCACTTTCGACGCCCGTAGTTGCCAAAGAGTGACCCATAACAGCCCATGACTGAGATGGGACCCTCATCCCAACTTCTGTCACTTGTCTCGTACTCTTCCATATTCATATAAACTTTTTTTTTGCGTTCTAGTTTGTCCAGTGGCTGCAACCTCTTGTTTAAGCGATAGCATGTGTGTTGGTCCAGTTCCTGTAATGTCTTACCAACATCGTAGCCTGTGGGCTGGTCCAGTGTCTGTAATGTCTTGTGTTTTGCCCACACCGTACCCTTTGTGCTGGTCCAGTGCCCACACCATAACCTCTGCGCTGGTCCAGTGCTCACACCATATCCTGTGTGCTGGCCCAGTGTCTGTAATTATCTTGCCCACACCTGACCATGTGGGTGGGGTCGATAAAGTGATTCACCCAACTTGCCCCAGAGTCTGAGAGAATTGGGATGGGGGGATGACACGAGGCGTGCAGCTGTGGAGTGGTTCATTAGCGCAAACAGCTGTACTTAACGCTGCACCTGTGAGGGAACGCATGTGCCTGAGAGGCCAGGTGTGTTTACAGAACAGGTGTCTCAATTGGTACACATTGAGGAAGTGCCGCCCGAGTGACGGCAGTGTTGGGTAATGATGGCCGAGTGAGACGGGAGGAGAGGAGCTGGTCAGGATGTGGAGTTATTCTGGGGGATGCGTGTGGTGAGGGAGGGAAGAATGAGAATACAAGGAAAGGTTTTTTTTTTTTTTTCGTTTATTATGGAGATGGACAACTTCCCTGGCATGAGCGACGCGCTGGGCAAAGTACTGGCGATTGTGAAGGACTCCGTGTAGAAGTGATGATCGCTGAGGAGGGTGGTTGGTGAGGAAGGGGGATTGAGTGTTGATGGTCGTGGTGGAGGTGGCCGTGGCGGGGTGTCTTCACTTGTCCTCCAGATGGTTTACGTCTGCCTCGTTTACCCCTGCCGCGCCAGCCAGAGGGCGTCTGTCTGTCCGTCGCTCTGTTATGATTTGAATTCTGCTGGAAGAGAGGCGAGTGCGTTTACTGTGAGCACCCCGTAAGCAGCCTGTGGGCTGCAGAGGAGACAGAGTGCACACGGAGGCCAGGTTCAGAGGCCAGAGTGACTCACACTCAAGTTACCTTGTAAGGGAAATGTTTATAATGATGGGGCAATAACGAATGAAATATCTAGCCATTCACAACGAAAATGGACCGTTCGTAAAGGTTGAGCAACATTAATGGGATTGTATAACAAGGTATTTAATAAAGGAGCTGGTCATAAAAAAGAAATTTCGGATATTGTTCAAGGAACTTAGGCAGAATATTGTTACGGGAGAAATGTTTACACATATTGTTTAATGTTCGCCGGAGATTATCTCTTAATTCACTCATTTTTATAGTAATCTGGTAGATGATGTTTGCAAGGTATGGGTGGTAGATGATGTTTGCAGGGTATGGGTGATAGGTGACGTTGCAGGGTAAGAGTTATAGATGACGTTGCAGGGTATGGGTGGTAAATGATATTGCAGGGTAAACTTTACATCTTGTCTTCCTAGTATGAACAGGAGTGGCAGATTCCCTGGAGTGCCTACATCACAGCTAGAGTTGGGCAGCAGTAACGCCATAGTGTCTCGTCATCCTGCTATTGGAGCCATTAATGTATGTATATATACGGTTCTTCTTGAATATGATGATGGAAGATGGATACGCCTGTGTTGATTTCACCTCTTCTTAAGTCCAGACGATTTTGTTCAAGTTCTCCCTGAATGACTAAGGCCAGTGGCAGGTAAACAAACGGACATAACAAACCATATCCTTCGAGACGTAAGCTTATGGTAATGTGTCAGTCGTGTCATGTATTGTGAGCCAAGGATGTGAGTAAACCCAGAGGAACTGGATTCTTCTTGAACTCCATCCTTGGGGGACGTGGTTATGCCCGTGTCGTGCTTCACACACAAGGCATATGATGTCATAGTTCGGTGTTGGTCTCCGGTTGTCACGTACCCTCATACTGCCCTGCCAGGCCTCGAGGAGGAACTGCCTTGGTGATCATGGTAGTTTTGGAGTCGCCTTGACACATTAGAAGGGACGGGGTTTGCAAGTCCACGATCGTTTGGGGATGATTACCGTGATATTGACGCCAGACCCTCTGTGTTTCTGTCATGAAAATATTCGTATGTCAGTTTAGCACCGGGTGTTAAGACTGTGGCGCGGGTTGCCTGTGTGGTTAGTGAGGGTGAGGGGTGGATTGTGTGGGGACCTGGGTCGAGCGTCAGGACGGGTGGGTGCTCAGGCAGCAACCATCTTGGGCTTACGACAGTCGCATGGATTCTCTCTCTCTCTCTCTCTCTCTCTCTCTCTCTCTCTCTCTCTCTCTCTCTCTCTCTCTCTCTCTCTCTCTCTCCCCCGGCATTTTTTATTTCTCCCACACAATAGTCTTTCTTCTTTTGTGTGTCCAGTTTTACCCGTCCAGCTTTGTGATGCTGCCCTGTGTGTATGTTTCTATGTGTTTGTATGTGTGAGGGAAAGGTGTATATACGTGAGATGATTATTTTTAGCTTTCTGTTGCTGATGCAACCTGTCATGATGGAGGGGGTAGAGTAGCGGATATGCCTTATCTCAGCAGTTTTCCAGACTTAGCACGTCCAGCTTACCTCAGCGACCCGTCGAGGGTTGTATATTGCCAGCGCATCGCTCCCGACTGCTGCGTCCACACAATCTTGCTGGCAGGGTTAAGGGAGGGAGCTTGTGCCAATGGTGACCCGTACATCTGGAGCGACTGTTGGCCCTCACGGCTTTGAGGCGAGCGTCGCACCTATGGTTGACTTGGCTTAAGGACGCGCGTGGGTATTCTGTGTTCCCCCCCACCTTGTGCTCCTAGTGGTTCTGACCTCACAGGATGCAGGCTTTCCGGCCAGCGCCGCCTCCTTCTTGGCTCGGATGTAGACACGTCTTGGTTAGCATTTGTCTCTCAGGGGTTAAAGTGATGGTTTAGTCATGTGTTGTGTGAGCTGGAGGAGGAGGGGAGGAATGTCACTGGTCAAAAGGCTCTTTTCTTGGGCAAATATTTTTCCTCTGTCCACCATGTTGTTTAAGGTATTCAGTGTGAGATTTCACGTTCAAATGCTAAGCTTAAAGTACTCAAAGGCGAATCTTGTACGGGTGTGCATTCTTCTCCTTGACATGATAATGAAATTTTGAAAAAAAATGGTAATTTTGAATTTAAATTTCAAAAATTCATGGTAGATGTTGAGTTATAAATTTCTTCTGGTGTTTCAAGATGATTGTAAGACCAAACACGCTCTCACTGTACGTATGGTCGATCGACCTTTGGTGTATTAGGCTCACTTCACCCCTACCCCACTATCCCCTCTTTTTACACCCTCACTCCCTTTTTTTTTTTTAAGCCCTAAGGTCTAAATTGTGTCTGTTTATTTCTGCAATTCCCGCCATTGGCTGCGGTTAAATATGTCATTGTTATTATTATTATTATTATTATTATTATTATTATTATTATTATTATTATTTTCATTATTTACACCCAAGACGGGTCTTCGTTTATCTTCCCTTCACGTATAAGGAGTGTGAGATCCTCGCCAAAAAAGAATAAAAAGTGATCCTTTGCTGTGTGCGGTACATCACCCCGTGCCATATTCTGGTCTCGAACCCTGGACTTCACAGTTATTAGTGTTCGATCACTGTTGTATCCCTCTCACCCACGGTGGCCGGGCGTTCTCGGGGCGGCGCACGAATTACACTACCTTAGAATGTATATTGTTTGGAGAAAAGAAAGTAAAGAAGAATGTATTGTGGGTTGTGAACTGTGTGTATTTTATTTTCCTCCCAGTGTAGCGGGAGGAGAGGAAGAGCTATGATGTACATGAACAACTGTGGTGTGGGTGTGTGTGTGTGTGTGTGTGTGTGTGTGTGTGTGTGTTGGGGGGGGGGGATGGATGGCTGTTAGTGTGTCACGCCGGAGCTGATGAGGGGAGCAGAGACAGGTGAACTGATTATCTACTTCTGCTCATCTCCCCACACCCCCTTGTAGGCCCCGACCTTTAAGCTTAGGCGAGGTCAAAGGTCAGGCTGTCGTCCCCAAGGTTCATGTCGTCTGTCGTCCCCAAAGGTTCATACCGTCCTGTGCTCTTCTTATGGTGGAGACGAAGAGAGCACCGATGGGTTAGACTGCTGTCTGATGTTCGTGGACGGGACTAGTCGTGGACATTAGGGGAACCTGTGGACGGGAACTCTTTGACAGTAGAGAGAGAGAGAGAGAGAGAGAGAGAGAGAGAGAGAGAGAGAGAGGGGGGGGGGCAGGAAAACACAGAAGCACTCAAGACAAAGAGAAGAGAGAGAGAGAGAGAGAGAGAGAGAGAGAGAGAGAGAGAGAGAGAGAGAGAGAGAGAGAGAGAGAGAGAGAGAGGCAGGAAAACACAGAAGCACTCAAGACAAACAGAAGAGAGAGAGAGAGAGAGAGAGAGAGAGAGAGAGAGAGAGAGAGAGAGAGAGAGAGAGAGAGGCAGGAAAACACAGAAGCACTCAAGACAAACAGGAGAGAGAGAGAGAGAGAGAGAGAGAGAGAGAGAGAGAGAGAGAGAGAGAGAGAGAGAGGCAGGAAAACACAGAAGCACTCAAGACAAACAGAAGAGAGAGAGAGAGAGAGAGAGAGAGAGAGAGAGAGAGAGAGAGAGAGAGAGAGAGAGAGAGAGGACACAGTTTGTAGACAGAGAAGGGGAGAAAGAGAGCGTAAAGCGGTCGCCGACCCCCGCCAGGGCCCGCTGCTAAAAAATCTGTATGAATTGACAAAAGTGTGGGAGACGAGGAAACAAGCCTCGTAATGCGAATGTTGGAGGATCACCTGTAGAAGCCTGGGAGAAATGTTGGAGGAACACGTCTTGATGCCTGGTAGAAATGTTGGAGGAACACGTCTTGATATCTGGGAGAAATGTTGGAGGAACACTTCTTTGATGCGTGGTAGGAGTGTTGGAGGAACACGTCTTGATGCCTTGGAGGAATGTTGGAGGAACACCTCTTTGATGCGTGGTAGGAGTATTGGAGGAACGCCTTTTGATATCTGGGAGGAATGTTGGAGGAGCACCTTGATATCTGGGAGAAATGTTGGAGGAACACCTCTGATACTTGGTAGGAGTGTTGGAGGAACACCTCTGATACTTGGTAGGAGTGTTGGAGGAACGCCTCTTGATATTTGGTAGGGATTTTGGAGGAACACCTTGATATCTGGGAGAAATGTTGGAGGAACACTTCTACATGCCTGGGAGAAATGTTGGAGGAACACCTCTACATGCCTGGGAGAAATGTTGGAGGAACAACTATAGGTGCCTGCCTAGGACAAAAGAAAAAAAAAAGTGTTGGAGGAAGACCTAGGATGAATGTAGGAGGTAGAAGTGTTGGAGGATCATGCAGAGATGCACGTAAAGGATGCTGGATGGCTTAGAAGGGCAGCGTAGGAACAAGACATGATCCTTAAGAGGGCACGGGAATGAGGAGGGTTCGTGTGGACGAGATCCACCATCCAGTGCAATCCGTTATGATGGTCATAGTGTAGTCAGACTCCGGCCAGTGATGATCCACGGAACAGTGACTGAATTTGGTTGTACATGATCATCCACGTATCTTCAGAACACTGAGATGAAAGCAAACAGGCGATGAAAGCAAATAGGAAACGATATTTTCCTAATTCAGAGAGGCAGATAGTAATGTTAGATGCCCCGGGTCGTGTATTATTGATCACCTATATGTACTAAGTAGGGAGGTGAGTTGTACACTGGTGGGACCACCATCTCTTGGACATGTCTCATCTGTCATACAGGTTTTTCAAATGTGTGGATGATGTCCTCCGTTGTGGTATTCCAATCTAGTGTATTCCATTCACACACAACTCTTATACTATAAAAGTAATGCTTTGTATATATTCTTTTTTGAGAATTCTGTCCTCTGGTTGTTCTGTCCCCTACATGGTCTTCGTCATCAGTCTGGTTTTTACAACACTGGAAGGTATTGATCAAGGTCTCCCCTCACTCCTCTCTCTTCCGTGGTGGGTAAAAAAAAAATTTAAGGCCTCTCGTATGTTTCCCCGTCACTCAGCTTTCTTAAGTGTGACGTCATCTTTGTTGTCCTCCTCTGGACCTTCTGTACAGCTCTGTGTGATGATTGCGTTCCAGTGACCAAGCAAGAGTAGCATACATTCTAGCGTTGCCCGAACGTAAGATGTGAACAGTTTGCTGAGTCTTTCTTTATACTTAAAAGCTACACTGATGTTAGCCAGGTAACCTGGAGGCTTCTAGTGTGTGCGTTGTGTGTGTGTGTGTGTAGAAGGGGCCCCCCAGAGTTATGTGGTCAGTGACGCTGGCTGTTAATCAAGTTTTATACTTGTATGA